>NC_057806.1:295977619-296127310 GCF_018294505.1 Triticum aestivum
GGGGAGGCGGAGTCCGGCTCGGACTCCGGTCCGAGTCGGCGGCGGCAGCGGCGCGCGGCCTCCAGGTGGGAGACGGCGGAGCAGGGAACATGGGCCGGCTCGGCTAGGCCTTGGCCCAGTCGGGCGCTGGAAGTTTTTTTTAATATTCCACCGAAACTTAAAAAATCCTTGAAAATATAATAAAAATATAAAAATGCCAAAACAAATTTTCACCATCTAAATAAAATATTTAGAACGAGATGAACATTTTCTTGGCCCTAAAATGCAACTTTGAGAAACGTGCAATTTTTCTAATGCAAATAAAATAGCAATAAACTCCGGAAATATATATATATATATATGGTTTTAATCTTTTTCCTCCAATATTTCCTTTATTTTGGAGAAGTCATGTTATCTCCTCTCATGTATTTTAATAAGAAATATTTTCGGAGAGAAAAATAATTAAAACCAAAATCCTCGTTTCATTATTTGATAAAAATCAAATATGAAAACCGGGAAATCCCCAACTCTCTTCGAGGGTCCTTGAGTTGCTTAGGATTTTGAGGATCGCGAAACGGAACTGCAATAAAATATGATATGCGAGAATGATCTATGTATAACATTCCAAATTGAAAATTTGGGATGTTACAAACCTACCCCCCCTTAAGATGAATCTCGCCCTCGAGATTCGGGTTGGCTAGAAAATAGGTGTGGGTGGTCCTTGCGAAGATCATCCTCTCGTTCCCAGGTGGCTTCATCCTCGGTGTGGTGGCTCCACTGGACTTTGCAAAACTTGATGACCTTGCTGCGGGTGACTCGACTAGCAAACCCAAGAATCCTGACTGGCTTCTCCTCATAAGTCAAATCACTATCCAACTGAATCGCCTCCAAGGGTACTGTATCTCTTAACGGTATGTCGGCCATCTCAGCATGACACTTCTTTAACTGTGAAACGTGAAACACATCATGAACTCCTGACAGTCCTTCAGGTAACTCCAACTTGTAGGAAACTTCTCCCATACGTTCCAAAACACGATACAGTCCTACAAATCTCGGGGCTAACTTTCCCTTAACTCCAAAACGTTTCACTCCTCGCAAGGGTGATACTCGCAGATATGCTCTTTCTCCAATTTCATAGGTTACCTCCTTGCGTTTCGAGTCTGCATAACTCTTCTACCTGGAGTGAGCTATCTTCAGTCTATCTCGAATTAGTTTAACTTTCTCTTCAGACTCTTTGATCAAGTCTGGTCCAAACAACTGTTGGTCTCCTACTTCATCCCACATCAGCGGTGTTCTGCACCTTCGTCCATACAAGGCTTCAAACGGTGCCATCTTCAAGCTGGCTTGATAACTATTTTTGTATGAGAACTCTGCGTAAGGCAAATTGTCATCCCAACTAGATCCATAATATAGCGCACATGCTCTAAACATGTCCTCCATAATTTGGTTGACTCTCTCGGTCTGTCCATCCATCTGCGGGTGAAATGCTGTACTGAACTCCAATCTCATTCCCAAAGTCTGGTGCAGCTGATGCCAGAACTTTGAGGTAAACTATGTTCCTCTGTCTGATACGATGGTCCTCGGAACTCCATGCAGACATACGATCCTGGTCATATATATCTTGGCCAACTTCGCACTGGTATAAGTTGCTTTCACTGGGATAAAGTGTGCCACTTTGGTCAAGCGATCAACTACTACCCATATAGAATCATATCCTGATTTGGTCCTGGGGAATCCGGTGACAAAATCCATGCCAAATTTGTCCCACTTCCATTCGGGTATCGGCATACGCTGTAACAATCCTGCTGGCTTTTGATGCTCTGCCTTCACCCTCTGACATACATCACATACGGCTACATACTCGGCAATATCCTTCTTCATACCAGTCCACCATAAATGTTCCTTCAAATCCAAATACATCTTGGTGTTTCCGGGGTGTATCGAGTATGGTGAGTCATGAGCCTCTTGAAGTATTAACTTCCTGATCTCTGAGTTATTGGGCACATAAACTCGGTCCTCAAACCATAAGGTGTTGTGCTCATCCTCACGAAAACCTTTGGCCTTTCCTTTGCTCATTCTCTCTTTTATCTCGGCAATCTCTTTGTCATCCTTCTGAGCTTCTCGAATATTTCCTAAAAATGTAGACTAAACCTCCATTGTTGCAACAAAACCTCTAGGGACAATCCCCAATCGTAGTTCCATGATATCCTCTGCTAACTCCTTTGGTAATCCCGTACTCTCTAGGATATTAGCATAACTCTTCCGGCTCAAAGCATCTGCTACGACATTGGCCTTTCCTGGATGATAGTGCAGCTTCATGTCATAATCCTTTATAAGATCCAACCATCTCCTCTGCCTAAGGTTCAGTTCCTTCTTTGTGAAGATGTACTTCAAACTCTCATGATCCGTGTACACATCACAATGGTTTCCAATAAGGTAATGCCTCCAGGTCTTCAACGCATGCACTATGGCTACTAACTCCAAATCATGCGTGTCATAATTCATTTCATGCAGTTTTAGTTGTCGTGAGGCATATGAAACAACTCTTTCGTCCTGCATAACCACACTTCCAAGTCCTAAGCGAGAGGTGTTGCAATACTCTTGGAAATCCTTACATATATCTGGCAGTGTCAGCACTGGGGCTGTAGTCAAACGTTTCTTCAACTCCTGGAAACTTGCCTCGCAATCTTCTGTCCAATTAAACTTGGTATCCTTCTTCAATGACTCCATCATTGGCTGCGCAATCTTGGAAAAAGTCTCAATGAATCTCCGATAGTATCCCGCGAGCCCAAGAAAACTGCGGATCTCACTAACTAAGTGGGTGCCAACCATTCAGTGACTGACTGGACCTGGGTGGGGTCTACTGCTATACCCTCTCCTGATATAACATGTCCAAGGAATCCGACTTCCTTCAACCAGAACTCGCATTTGCTGAACTTGGCATACAACTGATGTTCCCTGAGTTTCTCGAAAAATAAACACAAATGCTCCTTGTGCTCTTCTTCATTCTTCGAGTATACCATTATATCATCAATAAACACCACAACAAACTTGTCCAAATACTCCATGAACACCTTGTTCATCATGCTCATGAAATAGGCAGGGGCATTAGTCAGTCCAAATGACATGACCGTATATTCATACAATCCGTACCGTGTGGTGAATGATGTCTTTGGTATATCCTTCTCATGAATCTTCAACTGGTGGTATCCTGATTGCAAATCGATCTTCGAAAACACCTTAGCTCCTTGCAGCTGGTCAAACAGATCATTGATCATCGGCAGTGGGTACTTGTTCTTAATCGTCACTTCATTCAAGGCCCGATAATCAACAACCATTCTTAGGGACTTATCCTTCTTCTCAACCAAAAGCATTAGGGCTCCCCATGTGATGAACTCCATCAAATGTAACCTTTCTCCAATAACTCCTTGATCTGTTTCTTAATCTCCTCCAGATCATTCGCGGGCATCCGATAGGGTCTCTTGGATATTGGCCCTGTACCTAGCAATAGTTCTATCAAAAACTCGATATCTCGATCCGTGGCATGCCTGGTAACTCCTCTGGGAAAACATCTGGGTAATCCTTCACTATAGGCACTTCTTCCTGAACAACTCCCGTGAGGGTATTCACTTGGCTCCTCCTAGGCACGTGCCTAGATACATACTTAATCCTTTTTCCCTCCGGGGTGGTGAGATAAATCGACTTACTAGCACAGTCAATGCTTCCTCCATACTTTGACATCTAGTCCATGCCTAATATCACATCCAATCCTTGTGACTCCAAGATAATTAGGTCAGACGGAAAAACATGGCTACCAATGGTTAGGGGTATCTGGTCGCACCATCGACTAGCCATATACTCTGCTCCAGGTGAACTCACTAACATAGGGGTCCTAAGGGTTTGGGTTGGTAGTCTAAACTTATCCACAAATCCCCTTGATATGTATGAATGCGATGCACCAGTATCAAAAAGAACAAGAGCGGTAAATGACTTAACCAAAAACTTACCTATAACCGCGTCAGGCTGCTCTTCAACCTCCTCCACGTTAACGTGGTTACTTGTCCTTTGTTGAATGGATTGGGCTTCTTCCCAGCGCTCCCATTTCCGTTTCCATTCTTCCCTTCAGGGCACTCCGTGGCATAGTGTCTAGTCTTCCCGCACTTGAAACAAGTAACGTGACTTAGATCCCTTTTGGCAGGTGTGGTTGGATTGGGGCGGTTCTGATTGCTGTTAGTTCCGTTCCCATTCCCGTTCTTAGAACCATTGTGGTTATGCGAACCTCCTCCGGTATGGTTATGACCTCCATGGTTATGAGCAAGTCCTCCTGAGTTCGGGATTAGGCGAGGCTTCTACTGAGCTCCTGAGTTGTACCTCCCTTGTCCATATTTCCGATTGCGGCTCTCAATCTGCTGCTGCTTCCCTTCAATCATAAGAGCCTTATCTACCAACTCCTGGTAGTTGTTGAATGTTGCCACCATCAACTGCATGCTCATCTCATCATTCAGCCCTTCCATAAACTTCTCCTGCTTCGCGGCATCTGTGGCCACATCATCAGGGGCATAGCGAGATAGCTTGCTAAACTCATCCACGTACTGAGCCACAGTATGGTTCCCCTGGCGTAAGTTGCGAAACTCACGCTTCTTCATACTCATAGCTCTAGTTGAGACATGGGTTGTACGGAAAACTTGCTGAAACTGATCCCATGTAATAGTGGCTATAGGGTAGGTGACAGTGTAATTCTCCCACCATGAGGCTGCTGGTCCATCCAACTTATGTGCGGCGAAACCCACCTTCTCAGCATCGGTACATCCTGCAGTGGTCAACTCCCTTCCAATATGGCGTAGCCAATCATCAGCAACTATAGGCTCGGTGCTACTGGAAAACACCGGCAGCTGCAACCTCAGAAAACGGGCTAAGTTGTCAACTGGTGGTGGTGGTGGTGGATTATTGTTGTTGTGGTTGTTGCCTTGGTTCTGAACTAACAACTGCATCAGGGTATTCTGCTGCTGGATCAACTGGGTGAGCTCCAGTGGGAAGGTAAATCCAGGGTCACGTCTTGGAGGCATCTGATGGGTTTTTAGAGGGAAGAGATTAGAATAGAATGAGGTCTAATGAGAGAAACACTACCCATATGCACATGAGACAAACACAATCATTTCACTCAATCAATCAAGCAAGGGCATACAATCGATCTAACTATCGTTACAAAAGTGCTCAGACTATACTATTTACATGGTGGAATACTACTACTGATGTGGTGGTCTACTAAAAATATTCTTCGGTTGAAGACTCCATGATATCTGCTCCAGCTTTGTCTTCATAATCATCATCGCTATTGTCGGGGTCCGAGTCGGTGTCGTCGATGATGATGTAGTCCTCCGGGCGAATCTCCTTGGCTTCTTCGTCTTCTCCTCCTGGTGCCGGATCTCCGAGGAATACTGCTAGCTTCATTGTTAGGTCGGCATTCTTATCCACTATTACGACGATTTCCTCCTCATAATCTTCACGAGTAGCCTTGAGTTCTTCCTCCAGTTCCGTGATCCGAGTCATTGCTTTCTTCAGATCTATCATTCATGCGCACATCTGGTTCTCCTGGCGACGAATATGTTGGTTTAACTCGTGGATGAAAGCTGCAATGGATCTATCCTTCCTGGTGCTGATCATCTCCCATTGCTCATCTCGGCGTCCACAAATCTGATAGATAGTATCCTTAAGCTCCTTATGATAAACTTCTCCAATGCGTCCCATGGTGATGTGAGCTGCCATACTCTTTCCTAGACTCCAGGTTGGTGCATCGAAGGAAAACTCTATGGGCTTAGTGACTGGCATGACTGTCCTTCCTGGAACTTGAACTTGAATCATCCATCGCTCCTCTTCTGGTAAAGTGGCATTGTAAGTCCCGGTGAAGCTTGGTATTCCAATGTTCAGGTACCTAGTGACTTCCTTCAAGTGTCGTCCAAAAGGTGCTTCTTCATCCGGTTGTGCAAACTTATTCTTCAACTCCATCATCCTAAAGAGTAGAAAAAGGAGAGGAGTCAGAAATGAGAAGAGAATAGTGATCTAGGGCTTTAGCTTAGTGGTCGTGTCCTACACTCAGCGTGTGCTCTGATACCATCTTGTAGCGACCCGACCTCAAACGGTCAAGTCTCTGTGTTTCCGTGTCATCCCTGGATTGGTAATGCTAACACACACAGTGCTCGAGGATTTATAACAGAGTAGCAATCACACACTTATTACATCAAATGTCTCAAAAGAGAATTTATTACAATAAATATGGCTTAAGGCCATCTAATACGATAACAGCGGAAGGCTTGGAAGATAAAGTGAGTCCATCAACTCCAATGACATAGCTGAGCTGCACGACAACGACCTAATGAACCTTACTCCTCGTCTGAAAAGCCTGCAACATGATACGTTGCAGCCGGAAATGGGTCAGCACATGGAATATGCTGGCAATATACCACAGTAGAGCAAGAACAGAATAATGCTATCACTACATGCATATTTGGCTGGTGGAAAGCTCTATGGTTATAATTTTGCGAAAAGCCAATTTTTTCCTACAACAAAGGAATAGATTTTAAATTTAACTATCATGGTAGTTGAAACATCATTGAGAAGGTTCCTCCAACTCAATCCCAATTAAAGTAATTATCAACCCAACAATATTAATTTAAAAGTGATGAGATACTTAAGAAACTCCAAGTACTAGATACTCAAGATTGTCCATAACCGGGGACACAGCAAACCATGATTAGTTTGTACACTCTGCAGAGGTTTGCGCACTTTTCCCCACAAGACTCGATCTCCTCCATTGGATTTCTTGCACTACATGGTGTTTGAGAAATGGATAACCGAGACATAGTCTTTCAGAAACATTAACTCTCTACTCCGGGCAGACCATACCAAACCTACAACCCACTACCTGCTGATCCACCTCTTCGAGAGCTTCACATAACTTACTCAACTATGCTAGAGCCCATAATTGTTTGTGGCTGCACACGGAAGTTTCTAGCATGAATCATCTCAGTTCCCTTTGAGCCTGGGTGGCGGTCCATAGGAGAATCACACGGAACCCCGGGATTTCCAAAAATACAGGCAACACTGGATTCTCCAGGTGCCTCAATCCACCCAGATGTGTATTTAAGTTGCCACCTTAAGTTGAACCATTAATTAAAATCTCACATCTGTCATGGATTTCACTCACCCAAACCACGTCTACGAGCATAGCATAGCATATAAGCATCACGTAGAAGTAACTCCCAAGGGTTTGAATATAACAGAGCAATAGGTTCTACCTCATCAACTACTTCCCAACCCACATGTTAATGACATCCTAATCATGCAATGTTTGAGAGTTGAACTAATGCATAAAAACTGGGTATGAAGAGGGTATGATCAATGTGTTACTTGCCTTGCTGATGATCCGCAAAAGCTAGGGACTCGTAGTCGCACGCTTCACACTCCGGGTGTTCTATCGCAAACAAACAATAGCATACATAAGCAATCAAGCGAAGATGCATGGGTAAAACTCAAATAAGAAGAGTTGACCAGAAAGTTCAACTTAAGAACTCCGGTTTGCGAAAAGAATCAAATCAAACAGAGCAACGAAACTCAAACGGCGATAGAAACAAGATCCGTTTACTAATCTGAACTAAAGTCAAATTTTACAGTACCAAAATCTTGTTTGAGTTGATTAAACAGAAAGAGAGTCTCGAGACGAAGATCTGGGCGCTTGAATCGCCTGATTCCGACAAACGAGCGAAAAGATAAACTGAAACGAAGATCGGATCAGAAATCGCGATCGAAAATAATCGCGGAAAAATCTGAGAAAAAGAAAACTAACGAACAGGCTATCGAACGAGCGTTCTTTGTCTGTAACTATCGAGCGAAAACCATTCGTTAAACGAATGTACAGACGAACGTCTGCTAAATAGAAGAACCGGGAAAAACCGGCGAACCAATCTAAAAAAACGAACTAGGGTTTTTCTAAAAAAACAAATCGATTTTCTAAAAAAATGGCGGCGGTGAACGGCGGGTGAGGGAGTCCTGGATTAGGGGGTCTCCGGACAGCCGGACTATATCCTTTGGCCGGACTATTGGACTATGAAGACACAAGATTGAAGACTTCGTCCCGTGTCCAGATGGGACTCTACTTGGCGTGGAAGGCAAGCTAGGCAATACGGATATGCATATCTCCTCCTTTGTAACCGACCTTGTGTAACCCTAGCCTCCTCCGGTGTCTATATAAACCGGAGGGTTTTAGTCCGTAGGACAACATACAATCATACCATAGGCTAGCTTTTAGGGTTTAGTCTCTATGATCTCGTGGTAGATCAACTCTTGTACTACTCATATTATCAAGAATAATCAAGCAGGATGTAGGGTTTTACCTCCATCAAGAGGGCCCGAACCTGGGTAAAACATCGTGTCCCCTGCCTCCTATTACCATCCGCCCTAGACGCACAGTTCGGGACCCCCTACCCGAGATCCGCCGGTTTTGACTCCGACATTGGTGCTTTCATTGAGAGTTCCACTGTGTCATCGCCGTAAGGAAGGATGCCTTGTCTCGTTGTTAAAAACAACATTACCGCCGGGGGAGATCTGGCTGTCGGCCAAACTCTCCGGCTTGGCAGTTTCATCATGACCGCCCGTTCGGCCGCTGCACCGACGATGACTTCTCGGGTCATCGAAAACAGCCTCCACGTCGGCTCGGAATTCGCCGAGCAGATGGATCCAATGGAGCTCTCTTCCCTAAACGAGCTCTTGGATCGCATCGCCGCCTTGGGAGTCACTACAGACTATGGTCGGATTGGGCTTAAACCCGATCAAAGGGAGATTAACTCTGCACCGGTCACCCATCATATTGCGGTGGTGGAGGAACAATGTGGCGATTCTTCCTCTATCTTGAGGACTAACTATGTCCGGATTCCTGAGCTCTCCAAGCCGGATACCCGTTTACAAGAGGACATCACCCAAGCCCTGAACCTAGAGTTAGGCAGCGGGCGAGACTCATCGGGCAACATCCCGGAATCCGAACTTCCAAGATTGGAAACACCTCGGCCCCTGGGTCTCAGATCGGGTAAGGGTTCGGACTCAAGTAAACCCACCCACCCAGACACAAATGATCTTTCCCACATTAGGCAAGAGCCCCATGAAACAGTACATCATTATTGGGCCAGATTCCTCCTTGTGATGAACAAGGTTAAGGACTGCCGCGAGGAAGACGCAGTCTCACTTTTCTGCAATAACTGCACGGACAAGGGAATCCTTAATGCCATAAGTCGCCGTGACATATCACGCTTCGCCGACTTGGCATCCATAGTACGAAAGTACTGTGCGATGGAAAGTGCCTGGAAAACAGAAACGAAATTTTGGGATAATCCGGCTCCGAATATACACCCAATCCGAAGTAAAAGGGTGCACTATCATAAGACACCCGAGCTAATTACAAAGAAGCAAAAACCCTCTACAGGGCGTGGAACCGTATTGGAGGGATGGATCAACGGACCCTGCAAAATTCATAGTACAATGGATACCATACCAACACACAGCCTTAGAGCATGTCGGATACTCCGACAGGTGACCAAAAGCGGCAAGGATCTTCTCATCTGAGATGCCACAGAGCACCATCCCAGGCATAACAATACGGTATTAACAGTCTTTGAGACCTTCACATCAAATAATAGGCGCAAGCGAACACTCCGCAGCATTGCCGAAATCTGCCACGTGGCAGCAATAAATCCATGGAGTGACACGGCTATTACCTTCAATGCTAGTGACGAACCTAAATTCCGAACAGCCCGATCACCAACTGCATTGGTCCTCAGTCCAATTGTGGACGGCTTTTGACTCACCAAAGTACTCATGGACGGCGGCAGTGGATTAAACCTCATCTATGAGGGAACTCTTCAAAAAATGGAAATAGACTGGAACCGCATTGAGCAAAGCAGCACAACCTTCAGAGGAATAATCCCCAGTCGGGAAGCACGCTGTGCTGGGAAAATCACACTAGATGTGGTATTCGGCACGCCGGAGAACTATAGGTCCGAAGAAATTACATTCCAAGTGGCCCCGTTTAGTAGTGGATACCACGCCCTTTTAGGACGGGAGGCGTTCACGATCTTCCAAGTCATACCCCATTATGGGTACATGAAGCTCAAAATGCCCGGGCCCAATGGAATCATCACTCTCGCTAGTGATCCGGACAAAGCACTCCGCGCCGAAAACAAAATAGCTCCATTGGCCCTCGAGGCATTATCCGAAGCCCTTTCAGCCGAGGAATTAACTGCGCTACGCTCAACAGTGGACATGGACGACGTGATACTTGACAAGAGATCCAAGTCCACCTCTTTTAAACCAGTGGATGAAATAGTCAAATTCCAAGTCCACCCAACGGACCCTACAGAAACAGCCTCCATCGGGGCACAGTTAAATCTCGCCGTGGACGCCGCACTACGAGAGTTCCTACGCGAGAATTGGGACATATTCGTCTGGCACCCCTCAGACATGCCAGGAATCCCACGTAGGCTGGCTGAGCACAGCCTCAATATCCTAAAGGGATTCAAGCCGGTCAAGCAGGCTCTTCGGCGTTTCTCTGAACCTAAGAGACAAGCTATGGGAGAGAACTAGCCAAGTTATTGGAGGCCGGATTCATTAGAGAAATAAAACACCCGGACTGGCTAGCAAGCCTGGTGATGGTACCAAAGAAGGACAAATCATGGCGCCTATGTGTCAACTTCAAGGACCTCAACAAGGCTTGCCCAAATGACACCTTCCCCCTCCCCTGCATTGATCAAATTATCGATGCTACCGCAGGACACGAGTCATTGTGTTTCCTTGACGCATACTTCGGCTACCACCAAATCAAGATGGAGGAGTCTGACCAAGCCGCAACGGCATTTATCACACCATACGGCCCCTTCTGTTTCAACACAATGCCTTTTGGGCTCAAAAACGCTGGCGCAACATATCAGCGCATGATTCAGACATGTCTGGAGAAACAGATCGGCAAAACAGTAGAGGCATACGTAGATGATGTGGTCGTTAAAACCAAACACGTTGACTCTCTAATAGACGACTTGAGGCTCACATTCAACAACCTCCGAACATATGACATCAAGCTCAATCCGGAAAAATGCGTTTTCGGCGTACCAGCTGGAAAGCTCCTGGGCTTCATTGTCTCCAATAGAGGAATTGAAGCTAATCCGGCCAAAATCCGAGCTTTCTCACAGTTGGCTATCCCAACAGACCTCAAACAAATCCAGAAATTAACTGGATGTGTGGCGGCTTTAAGCCGCTTTATCTCCCGCTTAGGAGAAAAGGCATTACCCCTTTATCGCCTCCTTCGGCGCACCAAACACTTCGAGTGGATGGACGCTGCCACAGCCGGATTGGAAGAAATAAAATCCATGCTGGCAACCAACCCAATCCTGGCCGCGCCAAACATCGGCGAACCAATGCTGTTGTACATTGCGGCAAATCATCAGGTTGTAAGCGCAGTGCTCGTCGTCGAACGAGAAGCGGACAGACATAAATTCCCTCTTCAAAAGTCGGTATATTATGTATCCACTGTCCTCACTCCATGCAAATCATGGTACCCACATTATCAAAAGATAGCCTATGCGGTATTCATGGCATCCCGGAAGCTGCGACACTACTTTTAAGAGTGTTCGATTACAGTAGCCTCGGAAGTGCCACTTAATGATATTATAAACAACCGCGATGCCATGGGCCGGATTGCCAAATGGGCCATTGAGCTCATCCCGTTCGACATAACATACAAACCTCGGCGAGCCATTAAATCACAAGTATTGGACGACTTTGTCGTCGAATGGACGGAAGCCGAACTCCCTAAAGAGTACGGCGCATACTCCAATTGGATCATGCACTTTGACGGCTCCAAAATGCTGGCTAGTCTGGGGGCTAGCGTCGTCCTGACGTCCCCAACCGGAGATACAGTACAATACGTACTGCAGATACTATATACAGACTCCAACAATGCAGCCGAATACGAAGCCCTGTTATATGCTCTTCGGATGGCAGTTTCCATGGGCATTCAACGCCTGGAGGTGCGGGGGGATTCAAACCTCACAATATCCCAAATAAATGGAGACTTCGATGCCAAGGATCCGAAGATGGCGGCCTATCGAAACGCCGTCCTAAAGATGTCAGCTCAGTTCGAGGGGCTCGAATTTCACCATGTGGCTCAGGAAAACAATCAGGCGGCGGATATCCTCGCCCGCATCGGCGCAAAATGCGATGCGGTCCCCCCAACATCTTTTTGGAGAGTTTGTTTAAGCCATCCGTGGTATGGGAAGGGGACACCGGTAACAATAGTCCGGACCCCGCCAAAATGCCCGATACCGAACACTCTGACATAATCGGAGGCTCTGCCACCGAAATAACAACTTCAGCCCACGTCATAATGGCCATCATTGCCCCGTGGACAGAACCATTCTTGGCCTACCTAACTAGGCAGGAACTTCCCGAGGACCAAAATGAGGCACGCTGCATAGTGCGGCGATCTAAAGCCTACAGGGTCCATGAGGGAGAGCTGTATAAAAAAAGCACTACCGGAGTCCTTTAAAGGTGCATCTCCGAAGAGGAAGGGCGGAAGCTTTTGGCAGAAATTCACGCCAGACTCGGTGGCCACCACGCCGCAGCCCGGGCCCTTGTGAGCAAGGCCTTCCGTTGAGGTTTTTATTGGCCGACGGCCCGGGTAGACGCATAGGAATTGGTCCAACGCTGCGTCGGTTGCCAGCTTTTTGCAAACCAAAGCCACATGCCACCCACCACCCTACAAACAATCCCCATTACCTGGCCCTTCGTGGTTTGGGGGCTTGACATGGTTGGACCCCTTAAAGGGGGAACCCATAAGAAAAAATACGTACTGGTCATGGTGGATAAATTCACTAAATGGATATAAGCCAAACCTATTAAAACAGCCGAATTCGGACCAGTGATAGACTTCATATCCGGGGTTGTACACTGTTATGGCATCCCCCACAGCATCATCACTGACAACGACACGAACTTCACGGCTGACGAGGTAAAACTCTGGTGCAGCAACATGGGCATCAAGCTCGATTATGCTTCCGTCTATCACCCACAAACCAACGGCCAAGTTGAGCGAGCAAATGGTCTTATCATGAGCGGCATTAAACCCAGATTAGTGCGGTCCTTAAAGGAGTCTAACACGCACTGGGTAGAGGAGCCCGACTCCGTACTCTTGGGCTGCGGACCATGCCGAATCACACTACCGGATATACACCCTTCTTTATGGTGTACAGCGCAGAGGCAGTTCTGCCCTGCGACATAATTCATGACTCACCTCGAGTGCGCATGTACGAAGAAAGAGAAGCCGAGCTCGATCGGCAGACAGTCTAGACACCCTAGAGGAGGAGCGCGGCGTGGCAAAAGCCCGTTCCGCATTCTATCAGCAACAGGCTCGCAGATACCAAAGCAGAGAAGTACGGGCCAAAACTTATAACGTTGGCGAGTTAGTTCTACGCCTGCCGGAGAAGAAAAAGACCAAGCTTGAGCCCAAATGGGAAGGTCCCTTCATTATTGACCAAGTTCTAACCGGTGGAGCGTACCGTCTGCGGGATGCATCGAATAATCGACTTGAGCCGAACCCATGGAACGTAGCCAGGCTCCGAAGATTCTACGCCTAGCGCCGGACTCTATGTTCGTCTCCTTCCTCTGTCCATTTTTTGCATTTACATTATCTGTCTTTTTTCTCTTTCTTTCTTTTATTCTTTCTCGAGGCCTTCAAGGGCCAACTTGTGCCTTGCTTGCACACTATAGACGTGCTAACCACACTCATTATACCTGGGTGCTTCTTACAGAGAAGCTTAATTATCTATCTGGGCTTCATGCCCCGCACATGTGTCATTCTTCCGCATGTACCTTTTCTTCGCCATTATATGCATCGATATGACTTAAGTTTTGGCCAAGCTGGGTTGCCTGGCTCTTGTATTTATGCCCTACGTTCCCGTTAATTCGGCTAGGGCATAAGGGGAGCACCTCTGCAATTGTTACTGCCGGGTCAGTCGGATGTGTACCTCAGACTGGGTGAAGGCGAAAGCTAGCATTCTTAAGGGAATATTCGGTCGGCGAACAAAAGATGATTTTTACTTATTTTCCATATATGCCCCCAGATGTTTTTTCCTGCGTCTCTGCTCGCAGTCCGGGCATACACTTTAGGGCATGCGTACCCAGGGAAAGGAACCCCTAACGGAACTATTCTCCCTGGAAGATGTTTCTTACTACCCATGTAATATAACATAACTAGTTGGGTACTTGTCTGTTCAAGCACTAATGACCCCTACGCCTGGTTTCCACGCATACCCTGGTTCTTATATAACTGAGCGGGTATTCGGACACACTCCAGACTATCGGGTCCCGAGGTTGAAGCGAAAAGGTCCGCCATGACAAATGATTTACAATCCGGCTAGAAGGCATTATACATGTCACTTTAATTACATAGTCATGTAGACTGACTAAATTCCTCTTCTATACCATCCAACAGGCGGTCTAGCCTACAATCCTGTTGGGAATACTTTGCGGCTAATTCTACTTGCCCATAGACTAAGCTAACGGGGATCTCTTTCCCATCGGGCCCCATAGGTCCGACCTCGGCCATGTGGTTTGGGTCGGCCTTGGTATACCGCGTCTTCACCATGGCCCAGGCTTCCCTGGTACCTTGACGGCAGGCCGATATCTTCCATAATTGGAAGCGCCACCGTGCTCCCTTGAGCTTCTTCGCAAGCTCTCCAATGCCTTCTGGCAGGGAGACTGATGGCCACAAGGCCTGGACAATACCTTGCATCACCTGCCGAACTTGTCCGTGCAGTTGTGAGAGATCCGATAGAAGATCACCCGCAAACCCGGGCATCTCCTCCGCGGGACGACCTGTCAGCATACCTGCAGACATAACTCTGTTAGCCAGCTTCTCTGCCGTCCCCTTTTAATGGTTCGTTCAAGTACTTACTGAAAATGCCGTGTCGAAGCCGCTTATTCTCCTTCTCGGAGTCCGCAAGCTGGGCTCGAACATCTTTCAGTTCCACGCTCAGCTTGGTATTGGCGTCTTGGAGATTATTTTTCTCCTGCCTGACCTCAGTCAGCACGCGTTCGCCAGCCTTTAGCTATCGTACGACATGCTGGTCCTCCGGATTCTCCCTGGATTCATCTGCAATATCTATTTTTAGATCTGCAGCCACGCCGCATGCTATATGGTACCCATCATTCTTTGAAACAAATGTTACCAGCTGGGGACTTTTTAGGTTCCTTCAATGCGGCAACGGCGGCCCGAAGTTGGGTCTTGCATTCCTCTAGCTCCTGTGACAGTCGAGTATTCTTCTCTGTAAGAACCTGCACAATAGATGATCCTTAAATCAGTTCTGCTAACTATTTCAAGTCTCAGGGGCTACTGATACATATAATCATCAGATTTGCTTACCCGTACATCCCTTACATAATTGTGCTACAAACAAAAGCATAACAGGGTTTAGGAACCACAGTTTTAATTTGGAAAACCTTTACGAGTTTAGCAACAAACCGGCATGGTAGAAAAGTTTTTAGAAATACAGGGTAATAAAAAATGTAGTACTTCAATGTGTGGGCAAGCAATAGTACGTTTTTTATAACAACTATTAGGATGTGATTCGAGTATGACACGACATTTTCAATGGTAGTCACATTAGTAACGGCTGAAATGTATGCAACTTCTATATGGTATCGTAGTGTCATTCGAAGAGAGAAGTACTGCTGCTTAAGATAAACAAATATTGACTAAAAAGTACCATGTCAAAACTGCCCAACTGAAATATCATGATCTGCACCTAAAGTGTGTTCCCGGTGATAAAGACAATTATATGTTGTTTCCTTAAGGAAAACATGCACACACATTATTGATAGACAAAAATGCCACAATAATTAATTCTGTCTAGTGTATACTAACCAAACTGAAACATATAGACTTAAAACAGGGGGCGATTGTCTCATGTTATTATCTAACATGTCATATTGGCTATACCTACATCTCGAGACGTTCAAAGCATAGGTGTACTGGATGCAAAAACTATATAGATGCATACTCTAAATCCTCAGAGTCTGAGCAAAACATGATAAAATTGAAGATGAAGTGCACTGGCCCGTAGCAACACCACTGAAGCTGGGCATTCTTAATCTGATAGTGGTCGCGCACGTTTAAATAAAGATTGCAGTCAAATAAAAAACAAAGATAAACATCTGTACAAAAGCACTCCAGAGCAACAAATTATCTATAGAATAAGAGTAAATGCTCTTGTCATATTCAAAACCCGCCGGTTTCGTAAGTGTGGACTTCAGCCTATAAGGACTTCCTTATAGACGATGTTCTTCATCAAGGTTTGTAAGGACAAGGAAGCTCTTTTTCACTTCTTTGATTTATCACTTTGCTTCTTGCCATTATCCTTCTCCTTCTCCTTCTCAATGAGGATCTTTATGTTCCTATTCACGGTGGCTCGAGACAACGCGACATAGAGTTGACCATGAGAGAACACCGGATTAGGTAGGTACACGCTAACAATTGGAATCGTCTGTCCTTGAGCCTTATTAATCGTCATGGCAAAGCTAAGCCTTACAGGAAATTGCTTCCTCTTGAACTTGAATGGAAACATGTCATTGTCAGACGGGCATAGGGGTATTTGAGGAAGGAATACCCTCCTACCTGCGTGTTGTCCGATCACGATTTCTGCGTCGATGGCGTTCCTCTCGAAACCTCGGACCACAAGCCTCGTCCCATTACATAGACCATTAGCCAGATCAATGTTCCTCAGAAGTATGATAGGGCAGTTGAGCTTCAGGTTGAGTGCATGCGGAGGCAGACCATTGGGAGTCAACCCATTTAGGAACTCGTGAGCGTAGTAGCCATATGGGTCGTCTTCTGCACTGTCAAAGCTATGGTAGATTACTTCTTCTCCACGAAAATGCTCTACCATGTGTATGTTTATCTTTTCCACATTATCGTTTGTGGTGGAGAGGATTGCACATGAAGTCATGTAATTCGGATCGGACATGTTGTCATCTAGTCTTAGAAACACATGGTCAATCAGCTTCTCTAGGTCGTCACCCTCGCATGTAGATCGCACACAAATATCTTCAGGGAGTCGTATGTTTCCTTAATCGTCAACTTCCTTGGTGCCATTGCCTACTCTTAGCAAGTAATCCACAAACCAGGTGTCATTATGAGCCCTCATGTTGATGACGAGCCTTAGCTGGCGCATACCCTTCCAGAGATGTGAACTTCGGAGGGTTGCATCGATTATCTGACCCCGGGACCCCCTCCTGACGACCGGAAGCACCTGCCTAAAGTCCCCGCCAAACACAACAGTTTTTCCTCCAAAGGGTCGGTCCCATCTTCTCATGATGTCACGCATGCTGTTGTCCAGTGCCTCGACCGCCCGTCGCTTAGTCATGGTGGCCTCGTCCCATAGTATCAATGAGGCCATCCTCAGTAGCTTGGCGGTACCACTCTGCTTCGTGAAGGTGCAGGAGGCGCCATCGTCGCAACTCAATGGGATCTTGAACCTCGAGTGGGCAGTCCTGCCTCCAGGCATGATAGAAGTCGCGACGCCTGACGTCGTGGTAGCGATAGCAATGTTTCCCTCGCTTCGAACCTTCGCGAGCAGCGCCCTGTACAGGAAGGTCTTCCTTGTACCTCCTGGGCCATCAACAAAGAACACACCCCCATCACCGCCATCAACAGCAGCTAGTATCTCGTCGTATGCAACCCTCTGCTCGAAGTTTAGCGACGATGCCAATTTAGTGTCGTTGATGTCAAAATCGATGTTGGATTCCTCGATCACTTCTCTGGCCTCGCCCTCGATTGGGTCGAACGCATCGTCAATGCATGGAAGAGCGAAATCAGTTATGTCTTTTCCCATGGACTGCAACATACCCCTAATGTCAAGCAACACCATCTGTTCCACCTCAATCGGGCACGTGTGTGATCGCCGATAGTCATCAGACATAGGCTCGAGGTGCCTATCCCATAAACCACGCATGTCGCCTGGCTCACAGTGCACCAAAATTGTTGCGAAGAGCCTCCTGAGCGAACATGGCATCGCCCACTGCTCTGCCTCGGTAAGACAGTCGTCGAGCGTGTTATCTGCCTCGATGAGTCCCAACCTTTCGGCAGCCTCTCTAAAGCTCCCACATAGCCTACCGTCCACGGTGAGCAGGTCCTCATAGGATGTCTTGCCAGCAACATGGTTTAGCAGCACACGCAGATAGTATCGCCCCCCCTCGGCAAGATTGGCAGACACAATTTGACCTATCTGATAACGCTCCACCCGCTCTTTCCAGTACTTCTTACCCTTCTGCCAGGTGAACCTTCCAGGAAAATCCTTGTACAATATATTCCTAGCCCAGGGTGGTTTTGGTTAGCTTTGAAATACTCTGTCAACATGGATTTGGAGGCATTCTCAGAGGCGACTGCGTCGGTCAAGTGAGCTTGCTCATTGAAGGCCACCCTGTGCATATTCGGGAGACGAAGAGGCAACTATAGGACAGGCGGGTCATCGGCACACAAGGGGAAGCCAAATATCCTCCACATCGCCTCTGGAGGAGTAACCCACCTCGCGTCTACGTCAATGTTACCATCGGCGCTGGGCTAGTCAATGCTGAAACAAGCCCTATCATGGCACTTGTATATGTACTTGTAAAGGTATTTGATGGCCTTTATGCTGGAGCAAACCTTAACGTTGATGTGGCAACTGAACATCCGCAGAAGGTAAGGGTTATACGGAACAACCCATCTGTTGTCCAACATTTTACCATGGACCTTAGCTTACCGACCATCATCTCGACAATGATAAAGTGGGTATGAGTACTTGCCCTGTGCCATGTTTTCATTGAACGGCCGTGGGTATCTGCACTTGCACTCATTTTGTTGCATTGATACGTCTCCAACGTATCTATAATTTTTTATTGCTCCATGCTATATTATCTACTGTTTTGGACTATATTGGGCTTTATTTTCCACTTTTATATTATTTTTGAGACTAACCTATTAACCAGAGGCCCAGCCCAGAATTGCTGTTTTTTTGCCTATTTCAGTGTTTTCAGAGAAACGGAATATCAAACGGAGTCCAAACGGAATAAAATCTTCGGAAACGTGATTTTCTCACCGAAGGTGATCCAGGAGACTTGGACCCTACTACAAGGAGTCAAAGAGGAGGTCAAGAGGGTGGGGGCGCCCCCCTAGGGCGTGCCCCCTACCTCGTGGGCCCCTTGGTGCTCCTCCGACGTACTTCTTCCTCCTATATATACCTACGTACCCCCAAACGATTAGAGGAGGAGCCAAAAACCTAATTCCACTGCAACTTTCTGTATCCACGAGATCCCATCTTGGGGCCTGTTCCGGAGCTCCACCGGAAGAGGGCCGTCATCACGGAGGGCTTCTACATCATCATAGCCTCTCCAATGAAGTGTGAGTAGTTTACCTCAGACCTTCGGGTCCATAGTTAGTAGCTAGATGGCTTCTTCTCTCTCTTTGAATCTCCATACAAAGTTCTCCCCCTTTCTTGTGGAGATCTATTCGATGTAATCTTCTTTTTGCGGTGTGTTTGTTGAGACCGATGAATTGTGGGTTTATGATCAAGTCTATCTATGAATAATATTTAAATCTTCTCTGAATTCTTTTATGTATGATTGGTTATCTTTGCAAGTCTCTTCGAATTATCCGTTTGGTTTGGCCAACTAGATTGGTAGTTCTTGCCATGGGAGAAGTGCTTAGCTTTGGGTTCGATCTTGCGGTGTCCTTTCCTAATGACAGAAGGGGCAGCAAGGCACGTATTGCATCGTTGCCATGGAGGATAACAAGATGAGGTTTATTTCATATTGCATGAATTTATCTCTCTACATCATGTCATCTTGCTTAAGGCGTTACTCTGTTTTTAACTTAATACTCTAGATGCATGCTGGATAAGGGTCGAGGAGTGGAGTAATAGTAGTAGATGTAGAATCATTTTGATCTACTTGTAACGGACGTGATGCCTATATACATGATCATGCCTAGATATTCTCATAATTCTGCTCAATTCTATCAATTGCTCAACAGTAATTTGTTCACTCACCGTAGAATACTTATGCTCTTGAGAGAAGCCACTAGTGAAACCTATGGCCCCCAGGTCTATTATCATCATATCAATGTCCATCACTTTAATCTTGCTTTGTTTTTTTACTTTCCTTTACTTTTTACTTTGCATCTTTATACCAAAAATATTATATCTATCAGATCTCACCCTCGTAAGTGATCGTGAAGGGATTGACAACCCCTAATCGCATTGGTTGCGAGTAGCTATCGCTTTGTGCAGCTGTCAGGGACTTGAGCGTGGCCTCCTACTGGATTGAAACCTTGGTTCTCAAAAACTGAGGGAAATACTTATGCTACTCTGTTGCATCATCCCTTCCTCTTCGGGGAAAACCAATGCAAGCTCAAGACGTAGCAAGAAGGAATTCTGGCGCCGTTGCCGAGGAGTCTATGCAAAAAGTCAACATACCAAGTACCCATCACAATCCCTATCTCTCGCATTACATTATTTGCCATTTGCCTCTCGTTTTCATCTCCCCCACTTCACCCTTGCCGTTTTATTCGCCCTTTCCCTCTCCATCCTCCCACTCTATTTGCCTCTTTTTGCCCGTTTCTTGTTTGCTCGTATGGTTGGAATAGTTGTTTATTTATTACTAAATAGAGAACCTAAGATCTATGGATCCTCATCCACTTGCTAATCTTTTTAAGAGATCCAATTATGATGAACCAATTGCTAGTGAGTTTTTTGCACTAGATTATCTTTATGAAGTTTTGCTTGAAATTCGTGAATCTGCAAAGTGTGACGAATTACTTTATGAAGCGATTCACGATAGATCTTTGAATAAAAAGCATGATTGCAATGATTTTATTATAAATTCTCTTGATGTCAATTGTGCTAATAATATGCAAAACCCTAAGCTTGGGGATGCTAGTTTTGCTATGTCTACTACTTGTTGTAATGATGATGATTGGGGTGATTCTTCTTATGATATTGAAAATTTATTTAAGCCCCATGATGAATATGAGATTGATAATAGTGTTTGCAATATTATTGAAAGTGGGTTTGGAAGAGTGTCAATTTTATATCCCACATATTTGGAGAATATTCAATCTTATGAAATTTTTGATAAAAGTGAGTTTGGAAAGGTCATGACTTTAGTTAATGTTAATCCCACTATTTTGGAAGAGTGTAAACTTTGCATGCATATGGATCGTGTTGAAAATATTTTGTGTGATAGCTATTTTTTTGAATTTTCTTATGATCCCTCATGCAATTATTATGAGAGAGGAAAATATGGTGGTAGAAATTTTTATGTTACTAAATTACCTCTCGTTATGTTGAGATTGCTATTGTTTCTTTCCGCTTCCTTGCATATGCTAGTTTTTGCTTTCCTTGACAATTTGTTTGCCTATAAAATGCCTATGCATAGGAATTATGTTAGACTTAGATGTGTTTGTCACCTGTTTTATGATGCTCTCTTTGTGCTTCAATTCTTGTCTTTCATGTGAGCATCATTAAAATTATCAATGCCTAGCTTTAAGGATTTAAAGAAAAGCGCTTGTTGGGAGACAACCCAATATTTATCCTTCCTGTTATTCAATAAATAATTTATTTAGTCTCTATTTTGGTTGTGTTTTCTGTGTTTAATTAGTGTTTGTGCCAAGTAGAACCGCTGGGAAGACTTGGGGAAAGTCTTGTCGAACTTGCTGTAAAAAAACAGAAACTTTAGCGCTCACGAGAACTGCTGTCATTTTTATTTGAAGAGTGATATTTAGTTAATTCTTTTTGAAGATGATTAATAGATAAATTACTCACGTCCAGCAATTTTCGTGTGTTGTTTGCTTATTTTGATGAATCTATGGTAGTAAAATAGTTTATAATCCATAGAGAAGTAGGAATACAGTAGGTTTAACACCAATATAAATAAATAATGAGTTCATTACAGTACCTTGAAGTGGTCTTTTGTTTTCTTTCGCTAACGGAGCTCACGAGTTTTCTAATTTGAGTTTTGTGTTGTGAAGTTTTCAAGTTTTGTGTGAATTCTTTTGAAGGATCATGGAAAAGGAGTGGCAATAGCCTAAGATTGGGGATGCCCATGGCACCCCCAAGATAATCCAAGGACACCAAAAATTCAAAGCTTGGGGATGCCCCGGAAGACATCCCCTCTTTCGTCCACTTCCATCGGTAATTTACTTGGAGCTATATTTTTATTCACCAACATGATATGTGTTTTGCTTGGAGCATCTTGTATTATTTGTGTCTTTGTGTCTTAGTATGCCACAATCATCCTTGCTGTACACACCTTTTGAGAGAGCCATACATGAATTAAAATTTGATAGAATACTCTATGTGCTTCACTTACATCTTTTGAGCTAAGTAGTTTTGCTCTATGTGCTTCACTTATATCTTTTGAGCGTTATAATTTTGCTCTATGTGCTTCACTTAGATCTTTTAGAGCACGGTGGTGGATTTGTTTTAAAGAAACTATTGATCGCTCATGCTTCACTTAAATTATTTTGGGAGTCTCTTAATAGCATGGTAATTTGCTTAATAATAATATGCTTGGTATTCAAGATTTGTGAAACTTTCTTTTGAGTGTGTTGAATACTAAGAAAAGATTGAAGCATGATATATGTTTTGAGATATGGAGGTGATAATATTAAAGTCATGCTAGTTGAGTAGTTGTGAATCTAAAGAATACTTGTGTTAAAGTTTGTGATTCCTGTAGCATGCACGTATGGTAAACCGTTATGTGATAAAGTCGGAGCATGATTTATTTATTGATTGTCTTCCTTATGAGTGGCGATCGGGGACGAGCGATTGTCTTTTCCTACCAATCTATCCCCCTAGGAGCATGCGCGTAATATTTTGCTTTGATAACTTCTAGATTTTTGCAATAAGTATATGAGTTCTTTATGACTAATGTTGAGTCCATGGATCATACGCACTCTCACCCTTCCACCTTTGCTAGCCTCTTTAATACCGCACATCTTTCGCCGGTATCATACACCTACCATATACCTTCCTCAAAACAGCCACCATACCTACGTATTATGGCATTTCCATAGCCATTCCGAGATATATTGCCATGCAACTTTCCACCATCTAGTTCATCATGACACATTCATCATTGTCATATTGCATATCCCGGTACACCGCCGGATGCATTCATATAGAGTCATATTTTGTTCTAAGTATTGAGTTGTAATTGTTGAGTTGTAAGAAAAATAAAAGTGTGATGATCATCATTGTTAGAGCATTGTACCAGTGAGGAAAGAATGATGAAGACTATGATTCCCCCATAAGTGGGGATGAGACTCCGGACAAAAAATAAAAAAATAAATAAAAGAGGCCAAAGAAGCCCAAATAAAAATAGGCCATAAAAATAAAAAATAAAGAGAAAAAGCCCAAATAAAAAATGAGAGAAAAAGAGAGAAGGGACAGTGTTACTATCTTTTACCACACTTGTTGTCGGTGTCAAAACCGGCGGATCTCGGGTAGGGTGTCCCGAACTATGCGTCTAGGCCGGATGGTAACAGGAGGCAGGGGACACGATGTTTTACCCAGGTTCGGGCCCTCTTGATGGAGGTAAAACCCTACGTCCTGCTTGATTAATTTGATGATATGGGTAGTACAAGAGTAGATCTACCACGAGATCAGAGAGGCTAAACCCTACAAGCTAGCCTATGGTATGATTGTATGTTGTGATTGTTGTCCTACGGACTATAACCCTTCAGTTTATATAGACACCGGAGAGGGTTAGGGTTACACAAGGTCGGTTACAAAGGAGGAGATATACATATCCGTATTGCCTATCTTGCCTTCCACGCCAAGTAGAGTCCCATCCGGACACGAGACGAAGTCTTCAATCTTGTATCTTCATAGTCCGACAGTCCGGCCAAAGGATATAGTCCGGCTGTCCGGAGACCCCCTAATCCAGGACTCCCTCAGTAGCCCCCGAACCAGGCTTCAATGACGATGAGTCCGGCGCGCAGTATTGTCTTCGGCATTACAGGGCGGCTTCCTCTCCAAATTCTGTGTACTTGTTGAAATAGTGTCCAGCCTCTTGTGAATGTTGCACTCCTTGGCTTCCACGCCCAATAATGGCCACTTTCCACGTGTCGAGCGAATGTGAAGAGCCAGGGTGTTTTTACATTTACCCCCCTAGCCGTGTGAATGAGCTGCCTATTAAAAAGACGAGGATTCAGATCCAAATCACACCATCCTCCCTTGGCGAGCCTTCATCGGAGCGCATTCAACAAAGATCCATTCCATCATGGCCGATCGACGCAGCTCCTCCTCTCACTCCCCTAGCCCCAAGCCTGGAGATTGGGAGAGATGTTTTGTCCCGCACAGCAAATTAGTGATGCTTCAGACCAAGGGATTTCTTCCCCCAGCGTACATGGTCCTGGTTCGAGCCGGGCTTGCCACCTATAACGGTGGAGAGCAAGCGGAGAGCCTTCCCAATCCCTCCAAGGGAGAGCGGGTATGCATTGTCCCTTATTTGGTAAGAGGGCTCGGATTTCCAATTCATCGGTTTCTCCGGGGGCTCCTGGAGTTCTACGGCCTCCAGTTGCATAAACTTACGCCTGCCTCCATGCTGCATATCGCGGGATTCCTAGCCCTTTGCGAGTTGTTTTTGGGCTGTGAGGCTCATTTCACTCTGTGGAAGAAGCTCTTCTGCCTTGTGCCCCGTTCTCAGAAGGGGTCAATATATCAAGTGGGCGGAGCCGAAGTGTGGCTTATTACCTGTCCAGAACCCCAAAGAAGACGTCCGAAGACTGGCCTTCAGAATGGTTTTATATAGAAGACGTCCCCCTCCCGGATCCTATTAGAATCGGCCTTCCTGAGTTCGACAACGCCCCTTTGAAGAAGCACCGGAGCTTGCGTCCATGGAGCTCCCTGGAGGAAGATGATAGGGACGTTCTCTACCTGATGAGCCGGATAAGTTTTTTAGCTCGATCCGGATTGACCATGATCGAGGTCATGGCCATATGTATTATGCGGGGGGTGCAGCCGCTTCAATATAGAAGCCACCCCATGTGGGATTTCAACGGGGAGGATGACGCCACCCGCCATGCCGCAAAGGGCCGGGATCGGTTGCTGATCTAATAAAGATCTTATCCACTTTGTACAAGGGAGAAGAGGAGGAATTCCTTCGTGTCAACCTGTAGGGCGGATTTTCTATGTACAATCCTCCGAGCTGGGTAAGCGGAGACTTTTTCTCGCCCATCCATTTCGTATTCCCGTAGTTAAGTATTCAGTCTAGCGATTTCATCGTAGGAGCTGCGCCAGGCTGTAAAGGAGATAAACAGCCCCCCTCCACAACCCGAGGACCCTGGACGGTCCCTTGACCCGGCCTCCCAGGAGGATCCGGACATATCTGTGGAGCTGATCGATGGGGTATTCTACCAATCGAGTAATGACAACGCTTTGGTGGCCATTACGGCCGATTACCCTGGGCTACTTCCAGCCTCACAGGTGACTGAGACCGAAGTCCTAGCACTTCGAAAGGGGATCCATCCTTGCGTGTTTTTGATTGTCGTATAACAACTGTGTTTTGTAGGGGAGGTCTTTGAGGCAGAAGGCCGAGCCTGCGGCGACTAGCCAACAAGGGGCCGTGAGGCCAGGCAGGCTGAAAAGACCCGCAGTCCGGATTGAGAAACCGGCGCAGCGGTACGGCACACCGTTTTTATTGCAAGACATTATTCTCAGAGGCATATTAACGCCCGTGCCTTCTTTTCAGGAAAAAGAGCGCTCGCCGGACTATACCCGTAGAGGCTACTAATCGTGCCTCCACCAGCCAGGCTCCAAGGCCGGGTTCGGAGGCGGGAATGAATACAAGGCGTGCGCCGGGCGCTCCTCCGACAGAGGATGCGGATAAACTGTCCGCCACCAATTCCGAGGTGGAAAGTGCCATGAACCACAGGCGTCGCCGGACTGTTCTTCGTGACACTTGTTTCTCCCAAGAGGCATTGGATGCCTTCAACTCGAGAGATGTGTACCTCCGTGCCGCTCAAAATGGTCTAGCCAGAGCCACGGAGCAGTATGTAAAAGACATACGGGTGAGAAAATTTGGTGATTATATATATCACTAGCCCATGAGACTTGAAACAGTTAGAATAACTGATTTAAGGATCATCTGTTATGCAGGTTCTTACCGAAAAGAATACTCAACTGTCCCAGGAGCTGGAAGAGTGCAGAGCCCAACTTCAGGCCGCACGGGCCACAGCGGGGGAGCCCAAAGAGACCCCCTCTGGTAATATATCCGTCAAATTATAAGTGCCATATAGGATGCGGCGTATATGCAGATCTGACGATAAAATTGCAGATGACGTTGGAGTAAATCCGGATAAGCAACAACTCCTACGCCAGCTAAAGGCTGGTGAGAGCATGCTTACGAGGGTGAGGTAGGAGAAGAGTGATCTCCTAGATGCCAACACCAAGCTGGGCGTGGAACTAAAAGATGTTTGTGCCCAACTGTCGGACTCTGTTAAGGAGAATCGGCGGCTTCGACGCGGCATATTTAGTAAGTGCTTGAACGAATTTTGAAAAAGAGTTCGGCAAGGAAGCTGGCTGACAGAGTTATGTCTATAGGTATGCTAACAGGTCGTCCTGCCGAGGAAATGCCCGATTTAGCGGGTGACCTTCTTCCCGAGCTCTCACAGCTGCATGAACGAGTTCGGCAGGTGATGCAAGGCGTCACCCAGGCCTTGTGGCCATCCGTCTCCATACCCGAAGGCCTTGGAGAGCTTGTAGAAAAGCTAAAGGGAGCGCGGCGGCGCTTCCGATTATGGAAGATATCGGCCTTCCGTCAGGGCGCCAGGGAAGCCTGGGCAATGGTGAAGACACGGTACACGAAGGCTGACCCGAACCTCATGGCCGAAGTCGGACATGTGGGGCCCGATGGGAAGGAGATCCCTGTGAGCTTAGTGTACGGCCAAGTAGAATTGGTCGCAAAGTATTCCCAACAGGACTGTAGACTAGACAGCCTATTGGATGGTATTGAAGAGGAATTCAACCAGTCAAATTGACTATGTAATTTAAAGTGACATGTATAATGCCTTCTAGCCGGATTGTAGATCCTTTGTCGTGGCGGACCTTTTCGCTTCAACCTCGGGACCCGACGGTCCGGAGTGTATCAGAATACCCTCTCGGTTATGTAAGAACCGAGGCATGCGTGGAGACCAGGCGTAGGGGTCATTAGTGCTTTATCAGACAAGTGCCCAACTAGTTATGTTATATTACATGGGTAGTAAGAAACATCTTCCAGGGAGAATAGTTCCGTTAAGGGTTCCTTTCCCTGGGTAAGCATGCCCTAAAGTGCATGTCCGGACTGCGATAAGAAGCATAGAAAAAGATTCTGGGGGCAGATATGGAAAATAAATAAAAGTCATCTTTTGTTCACCAACCGAATATTCCCTTAAGAACGCTAGCTTTTGGCTTCACCCAGTCTGAGGTACACATCCGGCTGACCCGGTGGTAACAATCGCAGAGGTGCTCCCTTTATGCCCTAGCCGAATTAACGGGAACGTAGGGCATAAATACAAGAGCCAGGCAACCCAGCTTGGCCAAAACTTAAGTCATATCAATGCATATAATGGTGAAAAAAGGTACATGTGGAAGTATAACACATGTGTTGGGCGTGAGGCCCAGGTAAATAATTTAAGCTTCTTGTGAAAGAAGCCCCCAGGTATGAAGAGTGCGGCTAGCACATCTGTAATGTACAAGCGAGGCACAAGGTGACCCTTGAAGGCCTAGAGAAATAATAAGAAAAAGAAAGAAAGGGAAACAAGACAGATGATGCATATGCAGAAAATGGACAAAGGGAGGAGACTAACATAGAGTCCACTGCTAGGCGTAGAATCTTCGAAGCCTAGCTGTGTTCCATGGGTTCGGCTCGATTCGACTAGTCGATGCATCCCGCTATCGGTACGCTCCACCGGTCAGAACTTGGTCGATAATGAAGGGACCTTCCCATTTGGGCTTGAGCTTATTCTTTTTCTTATCCGGCAGTCGTAGAACTAGTTCACCAATGTTATAAGTTTTGGCCCGTACTTCTCTGCTTTGGTATCTCCGAGCCTGTTGCTGGTAAAACGCAGAACGGGCTTTGGCTACGTCGCGCTCTTCTTCCAAGGTGTCCAGACTGTCCTGCCGATCGAGCTCGGCTTCTCTTTCTTCGTACATACGCACTCGAGGTGAGTCATGAATTATGTCACAGGGCAAGACTGCCTCTGCGTCGTACACCATAAAAAACGATGTATATCCGGTACTACGATTCGGCATGGTCCGCAGCCCCCAGAGTACGGAGTCGAGCTCCTCTACCCAGTGTGTGTCAGACTCCGTTAAGGAATGCACTAATCTGGGTTTAATGCCGCTAATTATAAGACCGTTTGCTCGTTTGACTTGACCGTTGGTTTGTGGGTGATAGACCGAAGCATAATTGAGCTTGATGCCCATTTTGCTGCACCAGAGTTTTACCTCGTCGGCCGTGAAGTTCATGCCGTTACCAGTGATGATGCTGTGGGGGACGCCGTAACGGTGTACAACCCTGGATATGAAATCTATCACCGGTCCGGATTCGGTTGTCTTAACCGGTTTAGCCTCTATCCATTTGGTGAATTTATCCACCATGACCAATAAGTATTTTTTCTTCTGGGTTCCCCCTTTAAGGGGTCCAACCATGTCAAGCCCCCAGACCGCAAAGGGCCATGTAATGGGGATTATTTGGAGGGCGGTGGGTGGCATGTGGCTTTGATTTGCAAAGAGCTGGCAACCGGTGCAACGTTGGACCAAGTCCTGTGCATCTGCCCGGGCCGTTGGCCAATAGAATCCTGTACGGAAGGCCTTGCTTACAAGAGCCCGGGCTGCGGCATGATGACCGCCGAGTCCGGCGTGAATTTCTGCCAAAAGGTTCCGCCCTTCTTCTTTGGAGATGCACCTTTGAAGGACCCCGGTAGTGCTTTTCTTGTAAAATTCTCCCTCATGGACCCTGTAGGCCTTGGATCGCCGCACTATGCAGCTTGCCTCATTTTGGTCTTCCGGAAGTTCCTGTCTAGTTAGGTAGGCAAGGAATGGTTCTGACCACGGGGCAATAGTGGCCATTATTTCGTGGGCTGAATGTGTTATTTCGGTGGCGGAGCCTTCGATTGTGTCAGAGAGTTCGGTATCGGGTATTTTGGCCGGGTCCGGACTGTTGTTACCGGTGTCCCCTTCCCATGCTACGAATGTCTTGAAGAGCCTTTCCAGAAATATGTTGGGAGGGACCGCGTCACGTTTTGCGCCGATGCGGGCGAGGATATCCGCCGCCTGATTGTTTTCCCGAGCCACATGGTGAAATTCGAGCCCCTCGAACCGAGCTGACATTTTTAGGATGGCATTGCGATAAGCTGCCATTTTCGGATCCTTGGCATCAAAGTCTCCATTTATTTGGGATATCACGAGGTTCGAATCCCCGCGCACCTCTAGGCGTTGAATGCCCATGGATACTGCCATTCGGAGACCATGTAGAAGGGCCTCATATTCAGCTGCGTTGTTGGAGTCCGTATACATTATCTATAGTACGTATTGAACGGTATCTCTCGTTGGGGACGTCAAAACGATGCCAGCCCCCAGACCAGCCAACATTTTGGAGCCGTTGAAGTGCATGATCCATTTTGAATATGTGCTGTACTCCTTAGGGAGTTCGGCTTCCGTCGACTCGGTGACGAAGTCAGCCGAAACTTGTGACTTAATAGCTCGCCGTGGCTTGTAAGTTATGTCGAATGGGAGGAGCTCAATGGCCCATTTGGCAATCCGGCCCATCGCGTCACGGTTGTTTATAATATCGTTAAGTGTTACTTCCGAGGCTACCGTTATCGAACACTCTTGAAAGTAGTGTCGCAGCTTCCGGGATGCCATAAATACCGCATACACTATCTTTTGATAATGCGGGTACCGTGATTTGCATGGAGTAAGGACAGTGGACACATAGTAAACCGGCTTTTGAAGGGGGGATTTGTGTCTGTCCACTTCTCGCTCGACGACGAGCACTGCGCTTACTACTTGATAAGTTGCCGCAATGTATAATAGCATTGGTTCGCCAATGTTTGGCGCGGCCAGGACTGGGTTTGTTGCCAATATGGCTTTTATTTCACTGAGTCCGATCGTGGCGGCATCTGTCCACTCGAAGTGTTCGGTGCGCCGGAGGAGGCGATAAAGGGGTAATGCCTTTTCTCCCAAGCGGGTTAGAGCCGCTATGCATCCGGTCAATTTTTGTGTATGTTTGAGGTCTGTTGGGGTAGCCAACTGTGACAACGCTTGGATTTTGGCCGGATTAGCTTCAATACCTCTACTGGAGACAATGAATCCCAGGAGCTTTCCGGCTGGTACGCCAAAAACGCATTTTTCCGGGTTGAGCTTGATGTCATATGTTCGGAGGTTATCGAATGTGAGCCTCAAGTCGTCTACTAGAGATTCAACATGCTTGGTTTTGACGACCACGTCATCTACGTATGCCTCCACTGTTTTGCCGATCTGGTTTGCCAGACATGTCTGAATCATGCGCTGATATGTTGCGCCGGCGTTTTTGAGCCCGAAGGGCATTGTGTTGAAGCAGAATGGGTCGTATGGTGTGATGAATGCCGTTGCGGCTTGGTCTGGCCCTGCCATTTTAATTTGATGGTAGCTGGAGTATGCGTCGAGGAAACACAATGAATCGTGTCCTGCGGTAGCATCGATGATTTGATCGATGCGGGGAGGGGGAAGGGATCCTTTGGGCAAGCCTTGTTAAGGTCCTTCAAATCGACGCACAAGCGCCAAGATTTGTCCTTCTTTGGTACCATCACCAGATTTGCTAGCCAGTCCGGATGTTTTATGTCTCTGATGAATCCGGCCTCCAATAGCTTGGCTAGTTCCTCTCCCATGGCTTGTCTCTTAGGTTTGGAGAAACGCCGAAGAGCCTGCTTGACTGGCTTGAATCCTTTTAGGATATTTAGGCTGTGCTCGGCTAGCCTGCGTGGGATTCCTGGCATGTCTGAAGGGTGCCAGGCAAAAATGTCCCAGTTCTCGCGTAGGAACTCTCGCAGTGCGGCGTCGACATCAGGGTTTAATTTTGCCCCGATGGAAGCTGTTTTTGTAGGGTCCGTTGGATGGACTTGGAATTTGACTAGTTCGTCCGCCGATTTAAAGGAGGTGGACTTGGATTTTTTATCGAGTATCACGTCGTCCTTGTTCACCGTGGAGCGCAGCGCAGTTAGTTCCTCGGCCGCTAGGGCTTCGGATAGTGCCTCAAGGGCCAGTGCGGCTGTCTTATTTTCGGCGCGGAGTGCTATGTCCGGATCACTAGCAAGAGTGATGATTTCGTTGGGCCCGGGCATTTTGAGCTTCATGTACCCGTAATGGGGTATAGCTTGGAAGATTGTAAATGCCTCCCGCACTAATAGAGCATGTTATCCGCTGCTGAACGGGGCCACTTGGAATGTAATTTCTTCGGACCTGTAATTATCCTGCGTGCCGAATACCACATCTAGTGTGATTTTCCCAGCACGGCGTGCTTCCCGACTGGGGATGATTCCTCTAAAGGTTGTGCTACTTTGCTCAATGCGGCTCCAGTCTATTTCCATCTTTTGAAGAGTTTCCTCATAGATGAGGTTTAATCCGCTGTCGCCGTCCATGAGTACCTTGGTGAGTCGAAAGCCGTCCACGATTGGACTGAGGACCAGTGCGGCTAGTGCTCGGGCTGTTCGGAATTTAGGTTCGTCACTGGCATTGAAGGTAATAGCTGTGTCACTCCAAGGATTTATTTCTCCTATGTGGCAGATTTCGGCCATGCTGCGGAGTGTTCGCTTGCGTCTATTATTTGACGCAAAGGTCTCAAAGACCGTTAACACCGTATTGTTGTCCACGGGATGGTGCTCTGTGGTATTTGGGAGTAGATCCTCACCACTTTTGGCCACCTGCCGGAGTATCCAACATGCTCTAAGGCTGTGCGTTGGTATTGCATCCGCTATACTATGAATTTTGCAGGGTCCGTTGAGCCATCCCTCCAGTACGGTTCCTTGCTCCGTAGAGGGCTTTTGCTTTTTGGTAGTTAACCCAGGTGCATTGTGATAATGCACCCTTTTATTTCGAGCTGGGTTTGTATTCAGGGCCGGATTATCCCAAAATTTTATTTCGGTTTTCCAGGCGCTTTCCATCGCACAGTACTTTCGTACTATGGACACCAAGTCGGCAAAGCGTGTAATTTCACGGCGACTTATGGCGTTGAGGATTCCCTTGTCCATGCAATTATTGGAGAAGAATGAAATTGCGTCTTCCTCGTGGCAGTCCTTTATCCTGTTCATGACCAGGAGGAATCTGACCCAGTAATGGTGTACTGTTTCTTCGAGCTCTTGCCTAATTTGGGATAGATCGCTTATGTTTGGGTGGGTGGGTGGAATTGAACCCGAATCCTCACCCAATCCGAGACTCAGGGGCCAAGGAGTTTCCAAACTCGGAAGTTTGGATTCTTGGATGTTTTCCAATAAATCTAGCCTGCTGCCTGACTCTAGGTTCAGGTCTTGAGTGACGTCCTCCCCTCCGCGGGTATCCGGCTTGGAGGGATCGGGAATCCGGACATAGCTAGTCCTTAAGATAGATGAAGGGTTGCCGCATTGTTCCTCCACTACTGCAACGTGATGGGTGACCTGGGGAGAGTTGATCTCTCTCAGATCGGGTTTAGGCCCAATTTGATCATAGTCTGTAGCGACTCCCAGGGCGGCGATGCGATCCAAGAGCTCGTTCAGGGAAGAGAGATCCATTGGAACTAACTGCTCGGCGAGTTCCGAGTTGACTTGAAAATTGCTTTCGATGACCCGAGAAGTCATCGTCGGCATAGCGGCCGAACAGGCGGTCATAATAAAACCACCTAGCCGGAGAGTTTGGCCGATAGCCAAAGCTCCCTTAGCAACAGTGTCGTCTTTAAAGACGGGATGAGACATCCTTCCTGGTGGCGACGGCACAACGGAACTCTCAATGAAAGCACCAATGTCGGTGTCAAAACCGGCGGATCTCGGGTAGGGGGTCCCGAACTGTGCGCCTAGGCCGGATGGTAATAGGAGGCAGGGGCACGATGTTTTACCCAGGTTCGGGCCCTCTTGATGGAGGTAAAACCCTACCACCTGCTTGATTAATATTGATGATATGGGTAGTACAAGAGTAGATCTACCACGAGATCAGAGAGGCTAAACCCTAGAAGCTAGCCTATGGTATGATTGTATGGTGTGATTGTTGTCCTACGGACTAAAACCCTTCGGTTTATATAGACACCGGAGAGGGTTAGGGTTACACAAGGTCGGTTACAAAGGAGGAGATATACACATTCGTATTGCCTAGCTTGCCTTCCACGCCAAGTAGAGTCCCATCCGGACACGAGACGAAGTCTTCAATCTTGTATCTTCATAGTCCAACAGTCCGGCCAAAGGATATAGTCCGGCTGTCCGGAGACCCCCTAATCCAGGACTCCCTCACTTGTGCTTCAAAGTAGCACCATGATTTTCATAGTAGAGAGTCTCTCATGTTATCACTTTCATATACTAGTGGGAATCTTTCATTATAGAACTTGGCTTGTATATTCCAATGATGGGCTTCCTAAAATTGCCCTAGGTCTTCATAAGCAAGCAAGTTGGATGCACACCCACTTAGTTTCTTTTTGAGCTTTCATATACTTATAGCTCTAGTGCATCCGTTGCATGGCAATCCCTAATCACTCACATTGATATCTATTGATGGGCATCTCCATAGCCCGTCGATACGCCTAGTTGATGTGAGACTATCTTCTTGTTTTTGTCTTCTCCACAACCACCATTCTATTCCACCTATAGTGCTATATCCATGGCTCACGCTCATGTATTGCGTGAAGATTGAAAAAGTTTTGAAAAAGTTAGAGTATGAAACAATTGCTTGGCTTGTCATCGAGGTTGTGCATGATTTAAATACTTTGTGTGGTGAAGATAGAGCATAGCCAGACTATATGATTTTGTAGGGATAACTTTCTTTAGCCATGTTATTTTGAGAAGACATAATTGCTTTGTTAGTATGCTTGAAGTATTATTATTTTTATGTCAATATGAACTTTTGTCTTGAATCTTTCGAATCTGAATATTCATATCACAATTAAGAAGATTTGCATTGAAATTATGCCAAGTAGCACTCCGCATCAAAAGTTCTCTATTTATCATTTACCTACTCGAGGACAAGCAGGAATTAAGCTTGGGGATGCCTGATACATCTCCAACGTATCTATAATTTTTGATTCCTCCATGCTATATTATCTATTATTTTGGACTATATTGGGCTTTATTTTCCACTTTTATATTATTTTTGGGACTAACCTATTAACCGGGGGGCCAGCCCAGAATTGCTGTTTTTTGCCTATTTCAGTGTTTCGGAGAAACGGAATATCAAACGGAGTCCAAACGGAATAAAATCTTCGGGAACGTGATTTTCTCAACGAACGTGATCCAGGAGACTTGGACCCTACTCCAAGGAGTCAAAGAGGAGGTCACGAGGGTGGGGGGCGCCCCCCCTAGGGCGCGCCCCCTGCCTCGTGGGCCCCTCGGTGCTCCTCCGACGTACTTCTTCCTCCTATATATACCTACGTATCCCCAAATGATCAGAGGAGGAGCCAAAAACCTAATTCCACCGCCGCAACTTTCTGTATCCACGAGATCCCATCTTGGGGCCTGTTCCGGAGCTCCGCCGAAAGAGGGCCATCATCACGGAGGGCTTCTACATCATCATAGCCTCTCCGATGAAGTGTGAGTAGTTTACCTCACACTTTCGGGTCCATAGTTAGTAGCTAGATGGCTTCTTCTCTCTCTTTGAATCTCAATACAAAGTTCTCCCCCTCTCTTGTGGAGATCTATTAGATGTAATCTTCTTTTTGCGGTGTGTTTGTTGAGACCGATGAATTGTGGGTTTATGATCAAGTCTATCTATGAATAATATTTGAATCTTCTTTGAATTCTTTTATGTATGATTGGTTATCTTTGCAAGTCTCTTCGAATTATCCGTTTAGTTTGGCCAACTAGATTGGTAGTTCTTGCCATGGGAGAAGTGCTTAGCTTTGGGTTCGATCTTGCGGTGTCCTTTCCCAATGACAGAAGGGGCAGCAAGGCACGTATTGCATCGTTGCCATCGAGGATAACAAGATGGTGTTTATTTCATATTGCATGAATTTATCTCTCTACATCATGTCATCTTGCTTAAGGCGTTACTCTGTTTTTAACTTAATACTCTAGATGCATGCTGGATAGCGGTCGATGAGTGGAGTAATAGTAGTAGATGCAGAATCGTTTCGATCTACTTGTCACGGACGTGATGCCTATATACATGATCGTGCCTAGATATTCTCATAACTATGCTCAATTCTGTCAATTTCTCAACAGTAATTTGTTCACCCACCGTAGAATACTTATGCTCTTGAGAGAAGCCACTAGCGAAACCTATGGCCCTCGGGTCTATTCTCATCATATCAATCTCCATCACTTTAATCTTGCTTTGCTTTTTTACTTTGCCTTTACTTTTTGCTTTGCATATTTATACCAAAAATACCAAAAATATTATATCTATCAGATCTCACCCTCGTAAGTGACCGTGAAGGGATTGACAACCCCTAATCGCGTTGGTTGCGAGTAGCTATCGCTTTTGTGCAGGTACGACGGACTTGAGCGTGGCCTCCTACTGGATTGATACCTTGGTTCTCAAAAACTAAGGGAAATACTTACGCCACTCTACTGCATCATCCCTTCTTCTTCGGGGAAAACCAACACAAGCTCAAGACGTAGCATCCATGCACACATTTTTGGGGTTGAGAGCACCGCATGGTCCGTGCATCATATGTTTCACTACCAAGGCGTGTAGTTCAGGATACTTCTGCTTGTCTGGGAGCTCGGCAGAAATGAGTCGGTCGTACTGCTCCGGAACGACAAGCTTATAGGTAGAATCCATGATCAACAAAAAGTGTGCCTGGGGGAGGCCCTTCTTCTGGAACTCGACTACGTATACATGTGCGACAACAACACCCAGGATATTCTTCTTGAACAACAGCTCTTTCATAGCCTCTAGCTTGCCATGGAACACACGAGCCACAAGATCAGGTCGATCTTGCGTTGTCTGACCAGGAAACAACTCATTCGTTATCTCTTCCTAGTTAGGGTTGCAGGTCATGGTCAAGAAGATGTCAGGCTTCCCGTACGTATGGACAATTGCCATGGCATCCATATGCCTCCGCTTCATGTCGCAGTCGCCACCTGGGTACGTTCCAGGGAGCACTATCCTTACTCCAACAGCGCTTGCCCGGGTCTCCCCGGATGTAATTGCATCAACAACTCCTTTATACAAGTCGGCACGGATCTTTGTCTGGTTCTTCCTGTACCATTTCAACCTACAACTCTCAATCTTGATGTACATGTCCACCCCCCATTGCTGTAGCAATCGTGCTCCATTGAGTATGGGATTGAATAACCCAGGTCATGTCTGCAGCATGTAACAGTAGTAGTCTCTCACGGAGACGCATAACCTGCTATTCCCCTCTGCACATGGATGAGTAGCGTGGAAGTTAGAATTCATATGAGAACTACACAATACATCAAAATGACATAATACGCATAAGGCTTACCTGCATCCTCATCATCATCATCATCACGTCCACCTCTTGGTTGTTGCACAACCGGCCAGGGGACATTACATTTAGGTAGTTTCGGGTGCCAACCGAGCTCCCCCCTTGGGTAGAAGAGTGGGTAAGAGAGCGGGTCATACGAGCCAGCCGTCACATGTATATTGTGCCTCTGGTTGTCGTTCCCGCAAAGTGTAATCCTACGATCGAACCTCTTCGCTAGGTCAGTGCCCTCCACCCAAATTGCAGCAACCTCAGATGACAGAGGTCTATTATACTTCCATTGGTCTAGTCTCTGGTTAGTGTTGAGGTCTATCCTGTAATCGTCGAGGTTGTCCCTATGCGCACCCAAACTCCTAAACTGCTGAGAGTACGGGTTTTCCCGAAGTATGTGCACCAACTTTCTGACGACATCCTGGTCTAATTGCTCGGTGGCAGCCTTGCGATGGGTTAGGCCTGGGTCATCGTCGTAGAAGTACAACTGTAGATGATCTGGACGGGATGTTGGCCCGAAGGAATGAACATCGTGGTAGATGGTGCCGTGCGCCCGGAACGTGTACACCCCAGTCTTCATGTTTGTGTATGTTTCATCGAGGCTGACGCCGAGGGTTGTGAAGGAGAAGTGTCCGTTGAAGAACCGTATGTTCTCCCGAAAATGCTTAGAGTCTGCATCAGTGCTAGACCAAAGCCTCATGAGATCCGGGATGGGCTCCGGTTTCTTCAGCTCGATCTGCCCACTGCAACAACAGAATCCTGGGGCCTCGCTGACAAACTTCTTGGCCTTGCAGTGGTCGCAATTCACGGCGTGCTTCAAGATGTGTGTGTTGGCTGGTAGGTTTGAGTACACATATTCAAATGGATCATGGTCGACATAGTTTTTGTGACTTGAGTCTTCCAATTCGTCGTGCTCCAAGTCATCAGCATCTGAGCCTGCAAACAATGTCTCCAATTAGTGTGATACCCCCAACATGTGGATCACGCTCAAGCGGCTGTACATACCTTCACCAACAAATAGGTAATATTCATCGTCAAAGAGGTTGTCAGGATTGACATTATCATTCATGAGACCATTGAGGTAAGCATCCATGTCGTCTGCCCAGGTGCCAAACAACACAAATGAGGGTTCAGTCTCAAGGGACGCAAGGAGAGCAAGGATGGGGGTGTTACCTTCACTTCTGATCGTGTACTCCGGTGTGCTAGATGATGTTGAGGCACCGTGTGCTTCAACTATGGTAGGTTGTCCTTGAGCTCATTTTTGGTATGGAGATGGACCTGACGGTTGGGGTATTCACCCTACCTGCAAACCTTTCATTACGATGATCTAGTAGAGCATTCCTCTCACCACGTGGCACCTGCGTACATGTTTTTGGCTTGCCAATTTTCTCCTGATGCTTCATCGCCGCCATACTTCCCTTGCAAGCTCGCTCTCTTGTCCTACGCCGAGCTCTGGACTCATGACTCTGCTCGTCAGCTCCATTATCTGCAATTGTTACCGGATCACTGGTTTGCTGGTCGGCACTTTGTAGGTGCTCATTGATTTCGATGAGGTCGCCATCTACATCACCATCACCTAAGGTTCTGCTTAGGTATGCACCTACAACATTATCGAATTTGGTATAAATAACCTATGAATGATTACAAAATGAAAGATGACCGTTGATGGGATAACTACCATCGGTTTCGGTGTTGCGAATGTATGTGGGGGCCGACTTGACAGTTGTATCCAGATCTATCTGTTCACTGCCAGATTGTTGCGTGATGGTTGGAAGTGTGAGAGTCGGACAATTGGCATGAGGATTGAAAGAGGGAGAGTTGGACAATGCGCTAGTTAGATCTGGACGTGGCATTGCGATCGATTCAGCACACAGGGTATTTTTCCTTCTAGCATAGTCTGCCTTTCGCTTCGCACTTGACTCCCCCTGCTCATCAGGGGTCCTACTGTTTCGTTGTTCCTTTCGTCGCTCACACTGCACTTGATTATTGTTTTGGAGGATGATCGTACCCTCTTCCTTTTTCTTCCAATAAGATGCCCGTCTTTGTGCGTTTCTCTAATCCCTTCGTTCGTCAGCCATATTACTACTGCGGTCTCTTGCACGTTGCCTCCTAGCCAACTCTTTGTCATGATTGAATTCAGCAATGGTTGATGCGGACCCATCTTATGGAGCATCATCATGTGACAAGGATGTATAGTTCAAGCTCGATGGGTACAATAAATGAATCTATATTATCATTGTTATGTTAAAACTTTAAACACCCGTACCTGGCATCGAACCGCAAGGCTGATCAATATTAGTGATATCACAAAGAGGGGGTCGGGATGTATAGTTCTGGTTCGATGGGTTGGCTGGTTCAACAATAAGGTTAAAACACATCAATGCTCAACAATCATGAAGATCCCAAACCAAGCCAATCCGTCTGCTCTTTTCTTCAGCCATTTTTTGTTCTATATATACTTCGTTACTAAATGCCCTAATATTTCTTGTCTAGCCAACATGTATTTCGTACTACAGTGAGTTGATGTGAAATCCTGCGGTATTTTGTAATGATTATCTAATTTTGAGTGGCATTTACTTGCAGGTTTTTTAAAGGAACTTTTGGCAAGAAATACACAACCGTGTCATTCAGTGTTGGACCTCTGTTATTGGCAAGAAATACACTAATGTGTAGCTCACTGCTGAGGTAACATCAAATTCGTCTAATACTTGTTCTCGCATGTAGAAGTAAAATGCTCTTTCAGAATTCAGTTATTAGTGTTAGTATATTCTTCAGTTTAGCAAACTATGATTGATTGCTCTTTATGCTAATCTAAAGAAGTTTAGAACCGTATGTATTCTGAACATTGGCAAGTCCGCTTACATAAATTCTTCTATTTTGCCATTGCATCGAGAGAGAAAAATATATACATGCAGTGCCAATGGAGAACTTGGCCCAATTGATAATATACCCATCTTGGGAGTAGGGCATTTTGGAGACCGAGCTCCATGGAGCCCTTTATTTTGAATAATTCAAAATTCATAAATTTTAGTGTCAAAAAATTCTGAAAAAAATACACATGTATGCAAGGATGTAAAGTGTATGTGTGAAAAATTTCAGGATGAAATACCTTGAATTGCGAGCTGCACAAAAAACCAAAATCATGGACTTTATAGACGAACAATACATATGCTAAAAGGCCTCAGATTTGTCTTTTTTGTGCAGCTCACATTTTGATGTATTTCGACCTAAAAATTTGCATACATGTACATTATGTATCTAGGTATATGTCTATTTATTTTCAAAAAAAATTGAAACAGAAAAGTTTGGATTTTAAAGTTTTCAAATAAAGGGCTCCATGGAGCTCGGTCTCCGTTTGGCATTTTCACCATATTGGGCACTATACATCTATTTCATATCAACATTTGCTACTGACGTTGTGATAGTTAACGTATCATACTCCATATTTATTTCTTTTTCAGACAAATCGAGAACCATCTATCATATTATTCACCCTCTTGCAAATTTCTGTTATTTTGTTAGAAAAGCTACTTTCTGTCTTTGAGTGCCGGTAAATTTAATTTAATTTTTTAATCCATTTACGTCTTTCTAACACCGCAGATGTTTTTTAAAGCGTTCCGATATATGACATTTCTTGATCGTTCATATTTCAAACTCCAGTTTTTAACTTCATATTGAATCAATTATTGTAAGTCGAAGCTAAAAGTGTTGGGGAACGTAGCAGAATTTTAAAAATTTTTACGCATCACCAAGATCAATCTATGGAGTCATCTAGCAACGAGGGAGAGAGGAGTGCATCTACATACCCTTGTAGATCACGAGCGGAAGCGTTCAAGAGAACGGGGTTGATGGAGTCGTACTCGACGTGATCCGAATCACCGAAGATCCTAGCGCCGAACGGACGGCACCTCCGCGTTCAAAACACGTACGGAGCGAGAACGTCTCCCGCGCCTTGATCTAGCAAGCAGGAGGGAGAGGCTGAGGAAGAGGGCTCCAACAGCAGCACGACGGCGTGGTGGTGGTGAAGCTGTAGTACTCCAGCAGGGCTTCGCCAAGCTCTTATGGAGGAGGAGGAGGAGAGGTGTTGGGGAGGGGAGGGGCTGTGCCTTGGATGTTGTGTATGCAGCCCTACCCTCACCCCTCTATTTATAGGGGACGGGGAAAGGGGGCGGCCCCCTCTAGATGAGATCTAGAGGGGGGCGGCGGCCAAGGGGAGGGGGGCTTGCCCCCCAAGCAAGGGGGCGCCCCCCTTAGGGTTTCCCCCCAACCCTAGGCGCATGGGCCCTAGGGGTGTGTGACGCCCCAGCCCACTTGGGCTGGTTCCCTTCTCCATACAGCCCATAAGGCCCCCCGGAAGAGGTGGCCCCTTCCGGTGGACCCCCGGAACCCCTCCGGTGGCCCCGGTACAATACCGATATGCCCTCGAACCTTTCCGGTGACCGTATGACAACTTCCCATATATAAATCTTTACCTCCGGACCATTCCGGAACTCCTCGTGATGTCCGGGATCTCATCCAGGACTCCGAACAACATTTGGTAATACAAGTCTTCCTAACAACCCTAGCGTCACCGAACCTTAAGTGTGTAGACCCTACGGGTTCGGGAGACATGCAGACATAACCGAGACGACTCTCTGGTCAATAACCAACAGCGGGATCTGGATACCCATGTTGGCTCCCACATGCTCCATGATGATCTCATCGGATGAACCACGATGTCGAGGATTCAATCAATCCGTATACAATTCCCTTTGTCAATCGGTACGTTACTTGCCCGAGACTCGATCGTCGGTATCCAATACCTTGTTCAGTCTCGTTACCGGCAAGTCACTTTACTCGTACCGTAATGCATGATCCCGTGATCAACCACTTGATCACATTGAGCTCATTATGATGATGCATTACCGAGTGGGCCCAGAGATACCTCTCTGTCATACGGAGTGACAAATCCCAGTCTCGATTCGTGCCAACCCAACAGACACTTTCGGAGATACCTGTAATGTACCTTTATAGTCACCAGTTACGTTGTGACGTTTGGCACACCCAAGGCACTCCTACAGTATCCGGGAGTTGCACAATCTCATGGTCTAAGGAAATGAAACTTGACATTCAGAAAAGCTACAGCAAACGAACTACACGATCTTTGAGCTATGCTTTGGATTGGGTCTTGTCCATCACATCATTCTCCTAATGATGTGATCCCGTTATCAATGACATCCAATGTCCATAGTCAGGAAACCATGACTATCTTTTGATCAACGAGCTAGTTAACTAGAGGCTCACTAGGGACGTGTTGTGGTCTATGTATTCACACATGTATTACGATTTCCGGTAGCATGAACAATAGACAATTATGATGAACAAAGAAATATAATAATAACCATTTTATTATTGCCTCTAGGGCATATTTCCAACAGTCTCCCACTTGCACTAGAGTCAATATTCTAGTTACATTGTGATGAATCGAACACCCATGCAGTTCTGGTGTTGATCATGTTTTGCTCTAGGGAGAGGTTTAGTCAACGGATCTGCTACATTCATGTCCGTATGTACTTTACAAATCTCTATGTCTCCATTTTGAACACTTTCACGAATGGAGTTGAAGCGACGCTTGATATGCCTGGTCTTCCTGTGAAACCTGGGCTCCTTGGCAAGGGCAATAGCTCAAGTGTTGTCACAGAAGAGAGTCATCGGGCCCGATGCATTGGGTATGACTCCTAGGTCGGTAATGAACTCCTTCACCCAGATTGCTTCTTGTGCTGCCTCCGAGGCTGCCATGTACTCCGCTTCACATATAGATCCCGCCACAACGCTCTGCTTGCAACTGCACCAGCTTACTGCCCCACCATTCAAAATATACACGTATCCGGTTTGTGACTTAGAGTCATCCCGATCTGTGTCGAAGCTAGCATCAACGTAACCCTTTACGACGAGTTCTTTGTCACCTCCATAAACGAGAAACATTTACTTGGTCCTTTTCAGGTACTTCAGGATATTCTTGATCACTCTCCAGTGTTCCATGTCGGGATTACTTTGGTACCTTCCTACCAAACTTACGGCAAGGTTTACATCAGGTCTGGTACACAGCATAGCATACATGATAGACCCTATGGCCGAGTCATAGGGGATGACACTCATCTTTTCTCTATCTTCTGCCGTGGTTGGGCATTGAGCCGTGCTCAATCTCGTACCTTGCAGTACAGGCAAGAACCCCCTTCTTTGACTGATCCATTTTGAACTTCTTCAATATCTTGTCAAGGTACGTACTCTATGAAAGACCAATGAGGCGTCTCGATCTATCTCTATAGATCTTGATGCCTAATATATAAGCAGCTTCTCCAAGGTCCTTCATTGAAAAACAATTGTTCAAGTAGGCCATTATGCTTTCCAAGATTTCTATATCATTTCCCATCAACAGTATGTCATCCACATACAATATGAGAAAGCTACAAAGCTCCCACTCACTTTCTTGTAAATGCAGGCTTCTCCATAAGTCTGCATAAACCCAAACGCTTTGATCATCTCATCAAAACGAATGTTCCAACTCCGAGATGCTTGCACCAGCCCATAAATCGAGCGTTGGAGCTTGCACACCTTGTCAGCATTCTTAGGATCGACAAAACCTTCCGGCTGCATCATATACAATTCTTCCTTAAGGAAACCATTAAGGAATGCCGTTTTGACGTCCATTTGCCATATCTCATAATCATAGAATGCGGCAATTGCTAACATGATTCGGACGGACTTCAGCTTCGCTACGGGTGAGAAAGTCTCATCGTAGTCAACCCCTTGAACTTGTCGATAACCCTTAGCGACAAGCCGAGCTTTATAGATGGTCACATTACCATCCGCGTTGTCTTCTTCTTAAAGATCCATTTATTTTCTATGGCTCGCCGATCATCGGGCAAGTCAGTCAAAGTCCATACTTCGTTTCCATACATGGATCCTATCTCGGATTTCATGGCTTCCAGCCATTTGTTGGAATCCGGGCCCGCCATCGCTTCTTCATAGTTCGAAGGTTCACCGTTGTCTAACAACATGATTTCCAGAACAGGGTTGCCGTACCACTCTGGTGTGGAACGTGTCCTCGTGGACCTACGAAGTTCAGTAGCAACTTGATCTGAAGTTTCATGATCATCATCATCAACTTCCTCTCTAGTCGGTGCAGGCACCTCAGGAACATTTTCTTGAGCTGCGCCACTTACCGGTTCAAGAGGTAATACTTCATCAAGTTCTACTTTCCTCCCACTTATTTCTTTCGAGAGAAACTCTTTCTCTAGAAAGGACCCATTCTTGGCAACAAAGATCTTGCCTTCGGATCTGAGGTAGAAGGTATACCCAACAGTTTCTTTAGGGTATCCTATGAAGACGCATTTTTCCGATTTGGGTTCGAGCTTTTCAGGTTGAAGTTTCTTGACATAAGCATCGCATCCCCAAACTTTTAGAAACGACAGCTTAGGTTTCTTCCCAAACCATAATTCATACGGTGTCGTCTCAACGGATTTCGATGGAGCCCTATTTAAAGTGAATGCGGCAGTCTCTAAAGCATAGCCCCAAAATGACAGCGGTAAATCGGTAAGAGACATCATAGATCGCACCATATCTAATAGAGTGCGATTACGACGTTCGGACACACCATTACGCTGAGGTGTTCCAGGCGGCGTGAGTTGTGAAACTATTCCACCTTTTCTTAAGTGTGTGCCAAATTCATGACTCAAGTATTCTCCCCCACGATCTGATCGCAAGAACTTGATTTTCTTGTCACGTTGATTCTCAACCTCACTCTGAAATTCCTTGAACTTTTCAAAGGTCTCAGACTTGTGTTTCATTAAGTAGACATACCCATATCTACTCAAGTCATCAGTGAGGGTGAGAACATAACGATAGCCACCGCGAGCCTCAACACTCATTGGACCGCACACATCAGTATGTATGATTTCCAATAAATTGGTTGCTCGCTCCATTGTTCCTGAGAACGGAGTCTTGATCATTTTACCCATGAGGCATGGTTCGCACGTGTCAAATGATTCGTAATCAAGAGACTCCAAAAGTCCATCTACATGGAGCTTCTTCATGCGTTTGACACCTATGTGACCAAGGCGGCAGTGCCACAAGTATGTGGGACTATCATTATCAACCTTACATCTTTTGGTATTCACACTATGAATATGTGTAGCATTACGCTCGAGATTCATTAAGAATAAACCATTCACCATTGGAGCATGACCATAAAACATATCTCTCATATAAATAGAACAACCATTATTCTCGGATTTAAATGAGTAGCCATCTCGAATTAAACGAGATCCTAATACAATGTTCATGCTCAAAGCTGGCACTAAATAACAATTATTGAGGTTTAAAACTAATCCCGTAGGTAAATGTAGAGGTAGCGTGCCGACGGCGATCACATCGACCTTGGAACCATTCCCGACGCGCATCGTCACCTCGTCCTTCGCCAGTCTCCGCTTATTCCGCAGCTCCTGCTTTGAGTTACAAATGTGAGCAACCGCACCGGTATCAAATACCCAGGAGCTACTACGAGTACTGGTAAGGTACACATCAATTACATGTATATCACATATACCTTTCGTGATGCCGGCCTTCTTGTCCGCTAAGTATTTGGGGCAGTTCCGCTTCCAGTGACCACTTCCCTTGCAATAAAAGCACTCAGTCTCGGGCTTGGGTCCATTCTTTGGCTTCTTCCCGGCAGCTTGCTTACCGGGCGCGGCAACTCCCTTGCCGTCCTTCTTGAAGTTCTTCTTACCCTTGCCTTTCTTGAACTTAGTGGTTTTATTCACCATCAACACTTGATGTTCCTTTTTGACTTCTACCTCTGCTGATTTCAGCATTGAATATACCTCAGGAATGGTCTTTTCCATCCCCTGCATATTGAAGTTCATCACAAAGCTCTTGTAGCTCGGTGGAAGCGACTGAAGGATTCTGTCAATGACCGCGTCATCCGGGAGATTAACTCCCAGCTGAGTCAAGCGGTTATGCAACCCAGACATTTTGAGTATGTGCTCACTGACAGAACTATTTTCCTCCATCTTACAGCTGAAGAACTTGTCGGAGACCTCATATCTCTCGACCTGGGCATCAGCTTGAAAACCATTTTCAGCTCTTCGAACATCTCATATGCTCCGTGTCTCTCAAAACGCTTTTGGAGCCCCGGTTCTAAGCTGTAAAGCATGCCGCACTGAACGAGGGAGTAACCATCGGCACGTGATTGCCAAGCATTCATAACGTCTTGGTTCTCTGGGACAGGTGCGTTACCTAGCAGTGCTTCTAGGACATAATCTTTCTTGGCAGCTATGAGGATGATCCTCAGGTTCCGGACCCAGTCCGTATAGTTGCTGCCATCGTCTTTCAGCTTGGTTTTCTCTAGGAACGCGTTGAAGTTGAGAACAACGTGGGCCATTTGATCTACAAGACATATTGTAAAGATTTTAGACTAAGTTCATGATAATTAAGTTCATCTAATCAAATTATTCAATGAACTCCCACTCAGATAGACATCCCTCCAGTCATCTAAGTATAACATGATCCGAGTTAACTAGGCCGTGTCCGATCATCACGTGAGACGGACTAGTCAACATCGGTGAACATCTTCATGTTGATCGTATCTTCTATACGACTCATGCTCGACCTTTCGGTCTTCTGTGTTCCGAGGCCATGTCTGTACATGCTAGGCTCGTCAAGTCAACCTAAGTGTATTGCGTGTGTAAATCTGGCTTACACCCGTTGTATTCGAACGTTAGAATCTATCACACCGATCATCACGTGGTGCTTCGAAACAACAAACCTTCGCAACGGTGCATAGTTAGGGGGAACACTTTTTTGAAATTATTTCGAGGGATCATCTTATTTAAGCTACCGTCATTCTAAGGAAATAAGATGTAAAACATGATAAACATCACATGCAATCAAATAGTGACATGATATGGCCAATATCATTCGCTCCTTTTGATCTCCATCTTCGGGGCTCCATGATCATCGTTGTCACCGGCATGACACCATGATCTCCATCATCATGATCTCCATCATCGTGTCTTCTTGAAGTTGTCACGTCATCTATTACTTCTACTACTATGGCTAACGCTTTAGCACTAAAGTAAAGTAATTACATGACGTTTATGTTGACACGCAGATCATAAATAAAGAAAGACAACTCCTATGACTCCTGCCGGTTGTCATACTCATCAACATGCAAGTCGTGATTCCTATTACAAGAACATGATCATCTCATACATCACATATATCATTCATCACATCCTTTGGCCATATCACATCACAAAACACTTGCTACAAAAACAAGTTAGACGTCCTCTAATTGTTGTTGCAAGTTTTTACGTGGCTGCTATAGGTTTCTAGCAAGAACGTCTCTTACCTAAGCCAAAACCACAACATGAATTGCCAATTTCTATTTACCCTTCATAAGGACCCTGTTCATCGAATCCGATCCGACTAAAGTGGGAGAGACAGACACCCGCCAGCCACCTTATGCAACTAGTGCATGTCAGTCGGTGGAACCGGTCTCACGTAAGCGTACGTGTAAGGTTGGTCCGGGCCGCTTCATCCCAGGATGCCGCCGAATCAAGATAAGACTAGTAACGGCAAGCAAATTGACAATATCGATGCCCACAACTACTTTGTGTTCTACTCGTGCATAGTAACTACGCATAGACCTAGCTCATGATGCCACTGTTGGGGAACGTAGCAGAATTTTAAAATTTTCTACGCATCACTAAGATCAATCTATGGAGTCATCTAGCAACGAGGGAGAGAGGAGTGCATCTACATACCCTTGTAGATCACGAGCGGAAGCGTTCAAGAGAACGGGGTTGATGGAGTCGTACTCGACGTGATCCGAATCACCGAAGATCCTAGCGCCGAACGGACGGCACCTCCGCGTTCAACACACGTATGGAGCGAGGACGTCTCCCGCGCCTTGATCCAACAAGGAGGAGGGAGAGGTTGAGGAAGAGGGCTCCAACAGCAGCACGACGGCGTGGTGGTGGTGAAGCTGCAGTACTCCGGCAGGGCTTCACCAAGCTCTTATGGAGGAGGAGAGGTGTTGGGGAGGGAGGGGCTGTGCCTTGGATGTTGTGTATGCAGCCATCCCCTCACCCCTCTATTTATAGGGGAAGGGGAAAGGGGGTCGGCCCCCTCTAGATGAGATCTAGAGGGGGGGCGGCGGCCAAGGGGAGGGGGGCTTGCCCCCCAAGCAAGGGGCGCCCCCCTTAGGGTTTCCCCACGACCCTAGGCGCATGGGCCCTAGGGGGTGTGGTGCCCCAGCCCACTTGGGCTGGTTCCCTTCTCCATATAGCCCATAAGGCCCCCCGGAAGAGGTGTCCCCTTTCGGTGGCCCCGGTACAATACTGATATGCCCCCGAACCTTTCCGGCGACCGTATGACAACTTCCCATATATAAATCTTTACCTCCGGACCATTCCGGAACTCCTCGTGACGTCCGGGATCTCATCCGGGACTCCGAACAACATTTGGTAATCACATACAAGTCTTCCTAACAACCCCAGTGTCACCGAACCTTAAGTGTGTAGACCCTACGGGTTCCGGAGACATGCAGACATGACCAAGACGACTCTCCGATCAATAACCAACAGCGGGATCTGGATACCCATGTTGGCTCCCACATGCTCCATGATGATCTCATCGGATGAACCACGATGTCGAGGATTTAATCAATCCGTATACAATTCCCTTTGTCAATCGGTACGTTACTTGCCCGAGACTCGATCGTCGGTATTCCAATACCTTGTTCAGTCTCGTTACCGGCAAGTCACTTTACTCGTACCGTAATGCATGATCCCGTGATCAACACTTGATCACATTGAGCTCATTATGATGATGCATTACCGAGTGGGCCCAGAGATACCTCTCCATCATACGGAGTGACAAATCCCAGTCTCGATTCATGCCAACCCAACAGACACTTTCGGAGATACCTGTAATGTACCTTTATAGTCACCCAGTTATGTTGTGATGTTTGGCACACCCAAGGCACTCCTACGGTATCCGGGAGTTGCACAATCTCATGGTCTAAGGAAATGATACTTGACATTCAGAAAAGCTACAGCAAATGAACTACACGATCTTTGAGCTATGCTTAGGATTGGGTCTTATCCATCACATCATTCTCCTATTGATGTGATCCCGTTATCAATGACATCCAATGTCCATAGTGAGGAAACCATGACTATCTTTTGATCAACGAGCTAGTTAACTAGAGGCTCACTAGGGACGTGTTGTGGTCTATGTATTCACACATGTATTACGATTTCCGGATAACACAATTATAGCATGAATAATAGACAATTATCATGAACAAAGAAATATAATAATAACCATTTTATTATTGCCTCTAGGGCATATTTCCAACAAAAAGTGCGTATTCTAATATTTGATTCCCAAATTTGGTTTGTCACCGCCGTAAGCTCATAACTTTAAAAACCCGTACCTGGCATCGAACCAGAAGGCTGGTCAATATTAGTGATATCACCAAGAGGGGGTCGGGAAATAATCTGCTTTTCATTTTGGAGCTTGACCTGTTCATCATTTTTCTTTCGATAAGTTGCTCGCCTTCATGCGTTTCTCTGCCCCCTTTTGTCATCTGTTATGCTATAACTCACTTGGTCATTCACAACATCACATGTTGGGGTAGACGATGTCACAAGCTCTGAACCACCACAACCAAGGGCATTAAGACACACATCATTGCGGGCAGATTCTCTGGCTGCAGGAACAAAAGAAAATATGTCCATTAGGCTAATACATGAACATGCATCCCTTTAAGCACAAATCTGGCCATACGAAAGGCATATCGGCTCACACCACTCGAGCCTGCTGCGTGACCTGTGGCATAAAGTGATGCAAGAGTAATCCTATCCGGGAACGAAGGCACATTATAGTCTGCACGATGTATAAACAACAAATCTAGATGAGAATTAGTCAACATGTACATTCATAGAGACGTTTGATCACTGTCCATGATGCACATGTCGGATCATACCAAATGAACTTCCTGCAAGGCCGCAGGCACAAATATCTGTGAGAGTACTCAGACCAGGGAACAAAGCAACATTAGGGCTACAAAAGGAGATTGATGGGTTGTCTACATAACAAAACCAGTATAGAATGAGGCAGTTTCCTGCTAACCGAATAGGGTAGATAGTGTGATTAAATATGGAACCCACGTACGTAAACTCGCATGCCCAGGCTGATCAACAATTGTTATCTCAGAAAGAGGGTGTTTGATTAGGTTTGCAAGCTCGTCCTGCTCTAACCATGGCATGCCAGTTCCATCTGTTTCCTTGTGTGCTTCCAAGTCTGTTAGGCACAATTGATCATGTTAAAACCATATGATACAATGGATAGGGTTATTTACACACTCCAATACCTGGAGTCATTTGATAATTGTTAACATTGTCAGCTACGGGAATGATTGTTGGGTTGTATTCATCAACATTTCCGTCGACATTATGGCCTGCAACACATTAGCGAGATACAATGATTGTTGGGCACCCTTGACATCTGACTCGTTTATGTTATTCTAACGTACCTTGGCTCCCTTGTGAATGTAGGTCAGCAAGAGGGGGTACATGCACATCTGACCCCTTTTTCTCTACCGGCGCCTTGCTATTTGCATTTCCCATTCGTACCTATCATTTTTCAACAACATTAGTATTGATGTGGTATGTATACTGAACAATTGGCTTGCCATGTATTTTTGGCATGCCAGCTGGGAACATGGGGAAAAAATGACAACATTGTATTTTTGGCGTTCGAACTGGGAACATGGGGAACATTTATTCAAATGGCTCCATTGTATGTGGCTCCATCTGGTGGCTCTGTTGTATATGGCTCCATCTGGTGAAATTGTCTTCTGTAGCGTTGCGTGATCTTTAAGAGATCATGAGCATACGTACCTTTAAGAAAGCAAGGTTGAAAACTGATCAGTGATGACGCCCTGAACTGCTTGCCGCCGTTGTCGGAGATCCATGGTGTGTGGCTACTCGAGGCGGCGGCGGCGGTGTCTTGCTAATCCGCGAGAAGATCGTGGTGTGTGGGTACCCAAGTTGACAGCGGCGGCGATGTCTTGCTGGCCCGTGACGGGATCGTGGTGTGTGGGTACCTGAGGAGGCGGCGGCGGCCTGCTGATCCGCAATGGTGTTGTTTGTGATCTGCCACGGGCGACGTATGTGAGGCGGCAGCGGTGGCGGCGTTCTCGTGATCCAGGACGGATGTGGGAAACAAGGAGCGGATTAGGTCGGGTCCTCGTTCCGTACAGGAGCGCCGATCCGTTTTTTTATCGATATGTAGATATGTAGATTAAAATCAGTGGTACGAGGTGGTGGGAGGTGGGAAGAAATAAAACCGGGCGAAAATAAAACCGGAGTACCAGGCTACCAACTGCTCCATTAGGAGTAGAGATGATTACCTACATCCAACTGGATATATGTGCCTGGATCTTTCCCTACCACATGATGCTTTCTAGGTGAATAATAATAACGTTGGAATAAGGATGAACATTATTGACTATTGCATAGAAAGTAAATACTAAAAAGTAAAAGATAGGACCTTCGCAGAGGGAAGCAGAGATTGTCATGCGCTTTTTCATTTGGATGTGCAAACTCTTAATGTAAAGGAACATCACTTTATATCCCCCCTTGTGATAGCTACCTCTATTATGCAGTCTGTTGCTTTTATTCGTTTACCATCACAAGTTCGTATGAAGCTTATTTTCCCTTGAAATAAAAGTCCATACATATTTGGGAGCAGTTTTTATTGATTTTTGCACTCATGGCAAGTTACTTGAAGGATCTTATTCAATCTATAGGTAGATATGGTGGACTCTCATGGCAAGAAATTGGGTTCATAGTTTTTTTGATGCACAAGTAGTATTTCTATTTAGTACGAACTTTTGTATAGCAAAAGATCATGAGCAAGCACCACATGTTAGAGGATCCATGACAATATAACTTCTATGTGAATATAAGCAAACATAACTCACTATGTTGTCTTCCTTGTCCAACATCAAGTATTTGATCATGTTTTGAAATAATTAATGGGGGATCACAATAATAAAAGACGTCCAAGATGGTATATTTATATGTGAGACCTCTCTTCCTTTACTATTCTTTCATGAAATTGCATCAATTACAATTGCTATGTTTGCTAGATCCCAATAAATTTTATTCATTATACTCCTTATATGTGAAGTCATTACTCCCCATGGGATTAGCATATGATCTTTTATTCTTATACTTTTTCTTGCTAAGATTGGATCAAGAAATTAAGCAACAAAACTCAAACTACTCTTTATTATAACTCTCACACACTATTACATAGATAGACCATGAAACAAACACTGGAAACTAATCCATACTGAAACATTATTCTTCTAAATCATGAAATAACCAAAGATCTCATGCAGCTTAAACTACGTTGGTATTTCCCCAAAGAGGAAGGGATGATGCATCACAACTACGGTAGGTATTTCCCTCAGGGATGAGACCAAGGTTATCGAACCAGTAGGAGAACCACGCATCACTATGATACGTCTCCAACGTATCTATAATTTTTTATTGTTCCATGCTATTATTTTATCTGTTTTGGATGTTTATGGGCTTATTAAACACTTTCATATTATTTTTGGGACTAACCTATTAACCTAGAGCCAAGTGCCAGTTTCTTTTTTTTTCCTTGTTTTAGAGTATTGTGGAAAAGGGAAATCAAATAGAGTCCAATTGACCTGAAACTTCACGAAACTTATTTTTGGACCAGAAGAAGCCCACGGAGTATTGGAGATGGACCAGAAGAGGTCGGGCGCGCCCCCTGCCTCGTGGACAGCCCGGAGATCCACCGATGTACTTCTTCCTCCTATATATACCCATATACCCTAAAAACTTTGAAGAGTAGAATAGATCGGGAGTTCCACCGCCAGAAGCCTCTATAGCCACCAAAAACCAATCTAGACCTATTCTGGCACCCTGCTGGAGGGGGGAATCCCTCTCCGGTGGCCATCTTCATCATCCCGGCACTCTCCATGACGAGGAGGGAGTAGTCCACCCTCGGGGCTGAGGGTATGTACCAGTAGCTATGTGTTTGATCTCTATCTCTCTCGTGTTCTTGAGGTGGTACGATCTTGATGTATCGCGAGCTTTGCTATTATAGTTGGATCTTATGATGTTTCTCCCCCTCTACTCTCTTGTAATGGATTGAGTTCTCCCTTTGAAGTTATCTTATCGGATTGAGTCTTTAAGGATTTGAGAACACTTGATGTATGTTTTGCGTGGGATACCCGTGGTGACAATGGGGTATTCTATTGATCCACTTGATGTATGTTTTGGTGATCAACTTGCGGGTTCTACCCATGAACCTATGCATAGGGGTTGGCACACGTTTTCATCTTGACTCTCCGGTAGAAACTTTGGGGCACTCTTTGATGTACTTTTGTGTTGGTTGAATAGATGAATCTGAGAATGTGTGATGCATATCGTATAATCATACCCACGGATACTTGAGGTGACATTGGAGTATCTAGGTGACATTAGGGTTTTGGTTGATTTGTGTATTAAGGTGTTATTCTAGTACAAACTCTATGATAGATTGAACGGAAAGAATAGATTCATGTTATTTTACTACGGACTCTTGAATAGATAGATCAGAAAGGATAACTTTGAGGTGGTTTCGTAACCTACCATAATCTCTTCGTTTGTTCTCCACTATTAGTGACTTTGGAGTGACTCTTTGTTGCATGTTGAGGGATAGTTATATGATCCAGTTATATTATTATTGTTGGGAGAACTCGCACTAGTGAAAGTATGAACCCTAGGCCTTGTTTCAATGCATTGCAATACCGTTTGTGCTCACTTTTATCATTAGTTACCTTGCTGTTTTTATATTTTCAGATTACAAAAACCTTTATCTACCATCCATATTGCACTTGTATCACCATCTCTTCGCCGAACTAGTGCACCTATACAATTTACCATTGTATTGGGTGTATTGGGGAAACAAGAGACCCTTTGTTATTTGGTTGCAGGGTTGTTTGAGAGAGACCATATTCATCCTATGCCTCCTACGGATTGATAAACCTTAGGTCATCCACTTGAGGGAAATTTGCTACTGTCCTACAAACCTCGGCACTTGGAGGCCCAACAACGTCTACAAGAAGAAGGTTGTGTAGTAGACATCAAGCTCTTTTCTGGCGCCGTTGCCGGGGAGGTTAGTGCTTGAAGGTATATCTTTAGATCTTGCAATCAAATCTTGTTGTTTCTTGTTTTATCACTAGTTTAGTTTATAAAAGAAAACTACAAAAAAATGGAATTGAGGATACCTCATATGCTTCATCTTTTTAATATCTTTTGTGAAAATAAGGATTCTGATAATTGTGCTCAAGTCCTGGAAGAAGAATGCAGATGTTTGGCACTAAATATTTGAATGATGAGCATGATTGCAATGTTTTTAGTATGAATTCCTTGAATATCTATGATGCTAATGATATGCAAAGCCACAATCTTAGGGAAGCTATGTTTGATGAAAATGATATTTTTTGTCCCCCAAGTTTTGATGAGCAAATTTATTTTGATGATAGCATGCCTCCTATTTATGATGATTATATTGATGAAAGTGGGTTTGGAAGAGTGTCAACTTTAGGAAGTGATGATCCCACTATTTTGGAGGATGTTGAATCTTATTGTGATAATTATAAAAGTGGATTTGGAGAGGTCATGAGTTTATTTAGTAATGATTCCACTATTTCGGAAGAGGTTCCAATTGATTACGAGAACAAAGTTGCTATCTATGATGATTATTGTGATGAATTATATGTTATTAAGAATAATCATAACCATGAAACTTGTCATCATGATTTTAGTTTTAAATTGGATTATGACTCACATGATAGTTATTTTGTTGAGTTTGCTCCCACTACTATTCATGAGAAGAAGTTTGCTTATGTGGAGAGTAGTAAATTTCTATGCTTGTAGATCATGAAAAGAATGCTTTAGGTGCTGGCTATATTGTTGAATTCATTCATGATGCTACTGAAAATTATTATGAGGGAGGAATATATGCTTGTAAGAATTGCAATAATATCAAGTTTCCTCTATATGTGCTTAAAGTTTTAAAGTTATGCTTGTTTTACCTTCCTATGCAAGTTGATTCTTGTTCCCACATGTTGTTTGCTCACAAAATCCCTATGCATAGGAAGTGGGTTAGGCTTAAATTTTCTAGTTATATTCTTCATGATTCTATCTTTATGCTACAATTCTTATCTTTTATGTGAGCATCATTGAAATCATCATGCCTAGCTAGGGGCGTTAAACGTTAGCGCTTGTTGGGAGGCAACCCAACTTTATTTTTGTTCCTTGCTTTTTGCTCTTGTTTAGCAATAAATAATTTATCTAGCCTATGTTATGATTGAGTTTTTATGTTTTAATTAGTGTTTGTGCCAAGTAGAACCGTTGGGAAGACTTGGGGAAAGTCTTATTTGATCTTGCTGTAAAAAAACAGAAAGTATGCGCTCACGAGAATAATTTTCGTTTTTTACCAGAGAGCGATAAAATATAAATTCCACTTGCAGTAGATTAATAAACAAAATGCCTAGGACTTCATAATTTCTCAGGATTTTTGGAGTTACATAAGTATTCTAATCCTTCAGATTACTACAGACTGTTCTGTTTTTGACAGATTCTGTTTTCTATGTGTTGTTTGCTTATTTTGATGAATCTATGAGTAGTATCGGAGGGTATGAACCATAGAGAAGTTGTAATACAGTAGATATTACACCAATATGATTTTAGAATGAGTTCACAACAGTACTTAAGTGGTGATTTATTTTCTTATACTAACGGAGCTTACAAGTTTTCTGTTAAGTTTTGTGTTGTGAAGTTTTCAAGTTTTGGGTGAAGATTCGATGGACTAAGGAATAAGGAGTGGCAAGAGACTAAGCTTGGGGATTCCCATGGCACCCCAAGATAATCTAAGGACACCAAAAAGCCAAAGCTTGGGGATGCCCCGGAAGGCATCCCCTCTTTCGTTCTCATCCATCGATAATTTTACTTGGAGCTATTTTTTTATTCACCACATGATATGTGTTTTGCTTGGAGCGTCATTTTATTTTCTTTTCTTTTGCTTGCTGTTTGAATAAAATACCAAGATCTGAAATTCTTAAATGTTAGAGAGTCTTCACATAGTTGCATGATTATTCGACTACTCATTGATCTTCACTTATACCTTTTGGAGTAGTTTGTCATTTGCTCTAGTGCTTCACTTATATCCTTTCAGAGCACGATGGTGGTTTTATTTTGAAGAAATAGATGAACTCTCATGCTTCACTTATATTATTTTGAGAGTCTTTCGAATAGCATGGTAGTTTGCTTTGGTTATGAAACTAGTCCTAATATGATGGGCATCCAAGTGGGGTATAATAAAAACTTTCATATAGAGTGCATTGAATACAAAGAGAAATTTGATGACTGATGATTGTTTACAGATATGGAGGTAGTGATATTAAAGTTGTGCTAGTTGAGTAGTTGTGAAATTGAGAAATACTTGTGTTGAAGTTTGCAAGTCCCGTAGCTTGCACGTATGGTAAACTTTATGTAACAAATTCGAAACATGAGGTGTTCTTTGATTGTCTTCCTTATGAGTGGCGGTCGGGGACGAGCGATGGTCTTTTGCTACCAATTTATCCCCCTAGGAGAATGCGTGTAGTGCTTGGTTTTTGATGACTTGTAGATTTTTGCAATAAGTATATGAGTTCTTTATGATTAATGTTGACTCCATGTATTATACGCACTCTTACCCTTCCATCATTGCTAGCCTCTTTGGTACCATGCATTTCCCTTTCTCACATTGAGAGTTGGTGCAAACTTCGCCGATGCATCCAAACCCCATGATATGATACGCTCTTTCACACATAAACCTCCTTATATCTTCCTCAAAACAGGCGCCATATCTACCTATTATGGCATTTCCATAGCCATTCCGAGATATATTGCCATGCAACTTTCCACTGTTCCGTTTATCATGACACGTGCATCATTGTCATATTGCTTTGCATAATCATGTAGTTGACATCATATTTGTGGCAAAGCAACCATTCATAATTTTTCATACATGTCACCCTTCATTCATTGCTATCCCGTATACCGCCGGAGGCATTCATATAGAGTCATACTTTGTTCTAGTACCGAGTTGTAATCATTGACTTGTAAATAAATAGAAGTGTGATGATCATCATTCATAGAGGATTGTCCCCCCAAAAAAAGAAAGGCCAACAAAAAGGAAGGCCCAAAAAAGGGACAATGCTACTATCCTTTTTCCACACTTGTGCTTCAAAGTAGCACCATGATTTTCATGATAGAGAGTCTCTTGTTTTGTCACCTTCATATACTAGTGGGAATTTTTCATTATAGAACTTGTCTTGTATATTCCAACAATGGGCTTACTCAAATGCCCTAGGTCTTCGTGAGCAAGCAAGTTGGATGCACACCCACTTAGTTTCTTTTGTTGAGCTTTCATGCATTTATAGCTCTAGTGCATCCGTTGCCTGGCAATCCCTACTCCTTGCATTAACATCAATCAATGGGCATCTCCATATCTCGTTGATTATCCGCGTTAATGTGAGACTTTCTCCTTTTTTGTCTTCTCCACATAACCCCCATCATTAATTCTATTCCACCCATAGTGCTATATCCATGGCTCACGCTCATGTATTACGTGAAGGTTGAAAAAGTTTGAGATTACTAAAGTATGAAACAATTGCTTTGCTTGTCATTGGGGTTGTGCATGATGAGAGCATTCTTGTGTGACGAAAATGGAACATGACTAAGCTATATGATTTTGTAGGGATGAACTTTCTTTAGCCATGTTATTTTGAGAAGACATAATTGCTTAGTTAGTATGCTTGAAGTATTATTGCTTTTATGTCAATATTAAACTTTTGTCTTGAATCTTATGGATCTGAATATTCTTGCCACAATAAAGAGAACTACATGGATAAATACGTTAGATAGCATTCCACATCAAAAATTCTATTTTTATCATTTACCTACACGAGGACGAGCAGGAATTAAGCTTGGGGGTGCTGATACGTCTCCAACGTATCTATAATTTTTGATTGTTCCATGCTATTATATTATCTATTTTGGATGTTTATGGGCTTTATTGAACACTTTTATATTATTTTTTGGACTAACCTATTAACCTAGAGCGCAGTGCCAGTTTCTGTTTTTTCCTTGTTTTAGAGTATCGCAGAAAAGGAAAATCAAACGGAGTCCAATTGACCTGAAACTTCACGAAACTTATTTTTGGACTAGAAGAAGCCCACGGAGTATCGGAGATGGACCACAAGAGTCCCGGGCTGCCCACGAGGGTGGGGGCGCGCCCACCCCCCTGGGCGTGCCCCCCTGCCTCGTGGACAGCCCAGATATCCACCGACGTACTTCTTCCTCCTATATATACCCATATACCCTAAAAACTTCGAAGAGCAGAATAGATCGGGAGTTCCGCCGCCAGAAGCCTCCGTAGCCACCAAAAACCAATCTAGACCCGTTCCGGCACCCTGCTGGAGGGGGGAATCCCTCTCCGATGGCCATCTTCATCATCCCGGTGCTCTCCATGATGAGGAGGGAGTAGTCCACCCTCGGGGCTGAGGGTATGTACCAGTAGCTATGTGTTTGATCTCTCTCTCTCTCTTGTGTTCTTGAGGTGGTACGATCTTGATGTATCGCGAGCTTTGCTATTATAGTTGGATCTTATGATGTTTCTCCCCCTCTACTCTCTTGTAATGGATTGAGTTTTCCCTTTGAAGTTATCTTATCAGATTGAGTCTTTAAGGATTTGAGAACACTTGATGTATGTCTTGCGTGGGATACCCGTGGTGACAATGGGGTATTCTATTGATCCACTTGATGTATGTTTTGGTGATCAATTTGCAGGTTCCGCCCATGAACCTATGCATAGGGGTTGGCACATGTTTTCGTCTTGACTCTCTGATAGGAAATTTGGGGCACTCTTTGAAGTACTTTTGTGTTGATTGAATAGATGAATCTGAGATTGTGTGATGCATATTGTATAATCATACCCATAGATACTTGAGGTGACATTGGAGTATCTAGGTGACATTACGGTTTTGGTTGATTTGTGTCTTAAGGTGTTATTCTAGTACGAACTCTATGATAGATTGAACGGAAAGAATAGCTTTGTCTTATTTTACTACGGACTCTTGAATAGATCGATCAGAAAGGATAACTTTGAGGTGGTTTCGTACCCTACCATAATCTCTTCGTTTGTTCTCCGCTATTAGTGACTTTGGAGTGACTCTTTGTTGCATGTTGAGGAATAGTTATATGATCCAATTGTGTTATTATTGTTGGGAGAACTTGCACTAGTGAAAGTATGAACCCTAGGCCTTGTTTCAACGCATTGCAATACCGTTTGTGCTCACTTTTTTCATTAGTTACTTTGCTGTTTTTATATTTTCATATTACAAAAACCTTTATCTACCATCCATATTGCACTTGTAAATCCATCTCTTTGCCCAACTAGTGCACCTATACAATTTATCATTGTATTGGGTGTGTTGTGGACACAAGAGACTCTTTGTTATTTGGTTGCAGGGTTGTTTGAGAGAGACCATCTTCATCCTACGCCTCCTACGGATTGATAAACCTTAGCTCATCCACTTGAGGGAAATTTGCACTTAGAGGCCCAACAACGTCTACAAGAAGAAGGTTGTGTAGTAGACATCACACTACGTGAATGATAACTGCACACAAAGAACAATTACTTGCAACCCGACGTAAAGAGGGGTTGTCAATCCCTCCCGGGTAAAATGATAGGTAAAATTGTAGTAGATTGGATAAATAGATCTCACAAGAACGCGAGATAAAATACATAACAATAAATTGCAGCAAGGTATTTTTGTGTTTTTGGATTAATAGATCTGAAAATGAAAGCAAATAAAAATAGATCTCGAAGGCAAATATGATAAAGAAGAGACCCGGGGGCCGTAGATTTCATTAGTGGCTTCTCTCGAGAAAAATAGCATAAGACGGGGAAACAAATTACTGTTGGGCAATTGATAGAACTTCAAATGATCATGACGATATATAGGCAATGATCATTACATAGGCATCACGTCCAAGATTAGTAGACCGACTCCTGCCTGCATCTACTACTATTACTCCACACATCGACCACTGTCCAGCATGCATCTAGTGTATTAAGTTCATGGAGAAATAGAGTAATGCAATAGGAACGATGACATGATGTAGACAAGATCTATTCATGTTGGAATACACCCCATCTTTTTATCCTTAATAGCAATGATACATACGTGTCATTTCCCCTTCTGTCACTGGGATTGAGCACCGTAAGATCGAACCCATCACAAAGCACCTCTTCCTATGGCAAGAAAAATCGATCTAGTCGGCCTAACTAAATCAAAGATTCGAAGAAGAAATACAAGACTATAAGTAATCATGCATATAAGAGATAAAAGAAACTCAAATAAATTTCATGGATAAAACATAGATCTGATCATAAAATCAAAGTTCATCGGATCCCAACAAACACACCACAAAAAGAGTTACATCAAATAGATCTCCAAGAGACCATTGTATTGAGAATCAAAAGAGAGAGAGAGAGGAAGCCATCTAGCTACTAACTACGGACCCGTAGGTCTACAATGAACTACTCACGCATGATCGGAGAGGCACCAATGAGGATGATGAACCCCTCCGTGATGGTGTCTAGATTGGATCTGTGGTTTCTGGAACTTGCGGCGACTGGAATTGATTTTGATCGTCTCTCCTAGGGTTTCTGGAATATTGGGGTATTTATATAGCAAAGAGGTGGTGCGGGAGGCAGAAGAGGTGGGAACAACAGGCGCGCTCTGGTGGGTACTTCTTTGGCCCAACAGGTGTCTTCTGGTCACTATGTCTTTGGCAAAAAATAGCAACTGACACTGGGCACTATGTCAATAGGTTAGTCCCAGAAAATGATATAAAGTTTCTATAAAATGATTGTAAAACATCCAAGAGTGATAATATAACAGCATGGAACAATAAAAAAATTATAGATATGTTGGAGACGTATCAGCATCCCCAAGCTTAATTCATGCTCGTCCTTGAGTAGGTAAATGGTAAAAACAGAATTTTCAATGTGGAATGCTGCCTAACATGTTTGTCACATATTCTTTTCTTTGTAGCGTGGACATTTGGACTTTTTATATGATTCAAAGCAATAGTCTAGTTTTGACATGAAGATTTCAATACGCAAGCTTATCAACAAGCAACCATGCCATTCAAAATATCAACACTAAAGCAAGTTATCCCTAGCCCATTATGCTCAGTCATTGATCCATTCAGGAAACACAGTCGCATATTAGCTACACCTAATGCTCAAGTACGATCATAGTGCCCCTTAGTTGGTGCTTTATAAGAGAAGATGGAGACTCAAAATAAAAATTGCATAAATTAAATAGGAAGGCCCTTCACAGAGGGAAGTAGGGATTTTTAGAGGTGCCAGAGCTCAAAGTGAAAAAAGATAGATAAAAACATTTTTGGTGGCATGCCTTTCCTATCAACGAAAGCGATCGAGTAGTTCCCTGTTCCCAGAACACCGATAGTAGCCCCCGGGCCCAAGGCACGCTGGGGCTTGGCTTCGAGGTGAAGCCAAAGGGTCAAGCACGGAGCACCGCAGGCCCCAAAAGCTTGCGGCCTCGGTTGACGCGTGGCGGTTGATTGGATGTGGGCGTCTCCACTTCCCCATGCTGCCTTTGAATCCACCTGGCTACGTGGCCCCCGCAACCTACACGGTTATTCTCCCATTGCCCCATGCCTTGCCTCCCCAGTCCCTCTGCTTCCTCGAGACTCCGCTTCTCCTCTCCAATCTGTCCCGCGCTCCGCCTGCTTCATCGCCATGGCGCCAAAACAATCAGACAATGGGAAGAAGCCTCTATCTTTGCCGAGTGGTCCGTTCTTCGAGCCTGCGCTTGGCCGACCTCTGGTGCTCAACGACGAGGCCATGGACAAGGTCTGCCCCATGCTTGCTTCCAGTTTCATCGAGTGGGGAGATACGGTGGCTTGGCCCGCGTCTCGCGCTCGCATTGCCCGGGCAGCCATTGAAGTCCACATCTTCATAGATGCCATCTGGGCTGGCCTGATTCCCCCCTTCTCTGCCTTCTTCAACGCGGTGCTCGAGCATTATCAGATCCACATGCTGCATCTCGACCCCCAATCTGTGAATCTTCTCGCCGTCTTCGCCTTCGTGTGCGAAGCCATGGTGGGCATCGCTCCTTTGGTGGCCCTCTTCCGCCATTTCTTCTCATTGCATATGACTAATCCTTGGCAAGGCTCAGGGTGCGTGAGCTTCCAGGCCGTGGCCGTGGTAGCGGGTGAGGGGATCGACTTGGAGCTTCCTCCCTCCACGAGCGAGTTCTGGACACGGTGGGTGTTTGTCGACGCAGGTGTGCTCATCCCTCTGCTTCATGCTCTGCCAGGGCCTACTATTCCCAACTCCGTTTAGGGCCACCAGAGGCTTGCGAGCCCCCATCTCGTTCCCGTCTGGCTCAGGCTGAGGAGGCTAAAAGTCCGTGGCGTGACTGTGCCTATGGTGGTGAAGGACTTTGTCAAGCGCCGAATCGCTCTGCTTCAGTGCCATTCCCGCCTAATGTGGGCCTTGCTCAGCAGCCAGGACCATATGAGGTTTCAGGAGGAGGGGCTTCCTCTTAGGACGCGGCAAACGGTTCTTGCAGTCCTGACGGGTGCCCCTCTGCCGGACGACATGCCCAGGAAGAGCTGTCTGCTGTACCGCTGCGAGAACAACGCCGAATTTGCCGAGAACATGCCCTCCTTCGATGAGTGGGGGCTACGCCCGATCGGCCTGGTGGGGCCCCGCGAGATCCCCGTCAATGTGGTTCCCTTCCTCGCCGCCGGTGCCGAGTTCGCCCCGAGTGAGGGTGCAGGAGGGCAAGCAACGACGGAGGCCGACGACCCGAGTGCTGAGGAGCACATGCCGCGTGGTGACCCCGGGGCGTCGTCCTCGGGAGCTCTTGATCCCTCCCCTGGGGTGTCGGTTACTGAGGCGGCGCAGCATGTGGTTCCCGAGGTCAAAGCCCCGGAAGCCTCAGGAGGTCGCGGTGAGTCGGCGCCCAACTATTCACCGCAGCCGGGCACCCCTGAAGTTGTCCCTCCAAGCTCTTCCCCGGCCTTGCTCCATGCCGGCCGTCATGTCCAGTGCTTTGGCCGGCTTTGCGTGGACTTCGAGGAGCTCCGCAAGAGGAAGGGATCCCCTAGCGGCAACAGTATCTTCGGGCCGTTGAAGCGACGAAAGTATATCACCATCGATCAGTAAGTACCTTATCTCGGTGATCTTCCGTGTGTCGCCTTCCTTTCCTGATGATTATCCCCTCAGGACCCCTTCTGCCAAGGCCGGGAAGTCCCGTGAGAAGCAGTTCCCTCTCATCCTGTTGCACCTGCCAAGCTCCAGCGCCGCAGGCTCGGGCGCAGCCCATGGCGTGGGGTCAGCCGCGGGAGTTGATCCGTCACCAGGGCGCCCCGAGCTTGTGCCTTCGTCGTCCTTCCCTCATGGCCTTGCTCGGAGCGTGGCGGGCGTGCCACGAGCTCCTCCTCTAGTCTTGGACAGCAGCCGGTTGGCTTCGATCTTCAGCTCCTCCTCAAGTAGTGGGCCCCGCCTAGCCGGGGCCCCTCGTGAGGTCGAGTTGGAGCCTGGAGCGGCACCAGCCCACAGCCCCCTACCAAGAGAGCGCACGCTGCTCCGCGTTCCTCCTGCAACCCCCGTGGCGGAGGACGAGATGGGTCGTGCGTTGGAGCTCGAGCACGGGTGGAGCGTTGTTTGTCACGAGCTCTTCCAAGAGGTGATGCGCGCGATGAGCTGACTTGGTGAAGAGCTTGCGGGTGTCGACGCGCACCTCGAGGCCGAGGGTCTGCGACTGGTGGAGGAGTGGCACAGGCTGAAAGTGTCCATCAACCTTGGGCGCCACCAGCGCGAGCTGGAAAACACGAAGGCTGAGGCTTCTCTTGGGACCTCCCATGAGGCCTGCTCCCGAGCTCTGGAGGAGGCTCGTGAAGCTGACCGCCGTTGTCAGGCTACGGAGAAGCGCGTGTGGGAGCTCCACGCCTGGGGCGCATCCCTCGAGCAGCAGGTGGAGGCGAGTAAAGCCACTCTCGCGTCGCTGAGGGGGACGCATGCCGAGGAAGATGAGGTCCGGAAGCACGAGGAGGCATTGGCTCTAGAAGCTGTGGAGTGTCGCCTCGAGCTTGAGCAACTGGAGACGAGGGAGCGTCAGGTTGCCCAAGCGGAAGATGCCGTCGGGGCTCGCGAGGCCAAGATCCAGGAGGAAGTCGACCGCCGGGTGGCCGAGATTCACACGGATCTTGATGGTCGGCATGCCCTGAAGCTGAGGCTTGTGGGAACCGAGGTAGAGGACATGACCGCTACTCTCAGACCCAGGTTAGACGAGGCGGAGGGGCGTGAGGAGGCCACAGCAGCCGCCCTGATCTCAGCGCAGGCGGACTTGGCCTCCACCCGTGTCGAGCTGCTTTCTCTTCAGAGACGGGTTGATGACGCCGAGGTCGTCACGCGGCAAAACAGGGAGGAAGTTATTTAATGGCGGACGCTGGAGCGCGAGCACGCCCCCATGCTTCAGGGCCTTCGGAGCAGGGCTAATACCGCCCTTGGCTTCATCTGCGACGAGAATGCACCGCTCCCCCACTCGAATGACTACGCCAGTCACCTGACCTTCTTCACCAACATGGTGACGCGCCTTGAAGCCTGATCTAACAGGTCTCGCCAGCTTGTGTAAGAGAGAAGTCGCAGTCTGCTTTGGCGCGCGTTCTCCCGCGTCTTCAGCCACCTCCGGAACATCGATCTCAACTTTGATTTCGGCGCCGCTATTGCTCCCGTGCCGGAAGCCATCTGGGGCGACTTGGCGCGATGGGTTGAAGACCACGTGGATGCGCTGGTCAGGGCCTTCGCCTCTAATGATGGTGGGGTTGTGATTGCGGCGGACAAAGGCGACGTGGTCGATGACGAAGACGTCGGCGCCGACGAAGGTGGAGGCAACGCAAACGACGGTGACAGCGATGCTAGTGGCGCGTCTGAAGACGACATGGGGGACACGGCGAGCGACATATCCAACTGATTCCTGGTCCCTTTACTGCTTCACCCTGTATGCAAGAAACTCAGGCGTGGCCCCTAAAGATTGTGAGAGCATTTTGGGAGGGGGATCCCCTCATGTAAGCAAATCATGATTTCTACTCCTTTATGCCGAGCCGATAGTGTGTTTTGGTCAGCCATGAGTCCGACGATAAGTTTTGCCACGGTGTCTTACCTTAGCTGGAGCGGGTCTTGAATCGTGTCGTAAGGTCGAGAGTCACCACGGGGCTCCTGAAGGGTCCGCTGACCCGCCCGAGAGGGCCTTGCGAGGTTCCTGCGCTGATCAGCGCGCGTGGCGCACGTGTTGTGCTCAGCCCCGCTCGCGAGGGGCCCGCAAGGGGGAGGCGGCGAGCGTGAGCTCCAAAATAAGGCAAGAACCAGATGGCAAGAAATCCGTTGAACGAGAAAGTACACCCCCCGCATGCATCAACAAAAGCTCGATTTCAACTTAAATCCAAATCCAAAAAGCAAGGCTACAGAAGAAGAGATCCAAAGCAAATGGCTGCATCCGGCACCTAGTCTAGTCTTCCGGTCTTCGAGTCTTCTCACCAGCGTGGAGCTAAGTGCTGCCACTAGGCGTGGGAGGGAGCTCCAGGGCCTGAGGCCAGCACCCCTGAGAATCCGGGGCGTGTACAACCCCACTCATTATTACGTGAGAGTGTCACGGGCGGCGAGCTTCACAGGCACTGGGACTTCTTCACAGGAACTGGCCTTGCTTCATATCGCCAGACGAGGGCCCCGCCTTGCGCCACCCCTGCCACCGCTGGGACGACCGGAAACCGGGACGGCCCAACGAGTGCAGAGGGGATGCCAGTGGCGCCCTTAGCGACCACGGGTTCTTTGCCGAGGGAAAGGTCGTGGTCGCCACCCCGGCAGAGGGCCTACCTCCGAGCCTTGCCTTGCTCTGCATGACTCGGGGAGGGGCCTTGCTCCTGGCCCCTTCCACGCAGCCCCCAGTGGGTCTCTCCTGTCGGGCCGGAACCACCATTCGGTGACAGGGCTTGGTTCATCTGTGACTCGTGGTTAGCGTAAGCTTGCTCCTGAGGGATTGGTGGTACCATATATCTGTTGTCGACGGTGCGGTCAGCGGGGCTCTCCGGCAGCTCCTGGAAGGCTTCAGCTCCCAATGCTTCCTCCTCCCAACCTGGCCCGAGAAACGAGCCATGGTCGTCCTCCGACGTGTACTCCTGATCCATCATGCGGGGCACATAGGCTTTTGGGGCTGTTACCCCGAACACCTCGCTATAGTGCCCCACACTCCACGTCGTCCGACCCAGCGCAGCTTCCTGAGGATGATAACGCGACGCCCCGCTGGGGCCATGGGGGGCAACGCTCGTGCCCTACCCACCAGAGGCGGCGCGAGGGAAACGGGGCCCACGCCGCCGCCGACCGTCCTGGGGCCGGGAACACCTCCAGGCGCGCCCGAGGGCACGCGGTTGCAGCGTGGCCCGTTGTGAGGTCCAGTGGCGGCTCGGGAAGGAAGCAGATAGTAGAAAGGTGGCGCTCTTGATGCCGCCGCATCCAGTAGCTCGGCGACACGTTCCAGTAGTGCGTCGCTTCCGCTCTCCATTAGCCGGCACCGCAGCAACTCCCACGCCACCGTGAGCGCGGCCCGCATGTTCGCTTGCTCCCGCCGAGTGTGTGGTGCTGTTGCTGCGACATGGCTTGCGGCCCTTGCAGCGGCTCGTGTTTGCCGTTGAGTGAGGGTGGATGACGCCTGGCCGCGCCGCCCGCGCCCTGCAGTGTTAGGCGGCGCCCGCGTCGCCTAGGGCATGGGGTCAAGATCTTCGTGGGCTGGTGTCGCTGCCCGGGCTGGCCAAGCTGCCCAGCGGTCGGAGTCAGCCCTTGGGTCGCCGGACATCGGGGTTGCGGAGCATCGGCGGGTCGATTGGCGAGGAAGAGACTCCGGCGACCCCTACCTGGCACCGCCAAATGTCAGATCTAGGGTTCCGGCAGACCCTTAAGGTTCGAACACTGGGGTGCGTGCAAAGTTCTTTCCCTCCTACCGATCTACGCCATAGCTCGCTAAGCTCTCGCGGATGAACTCGACGCACTTGCAACACAAAGACACAAGATTTATACTGGTCCAGGTCACTGTTGTGGTATAATACCCTACTCCAGTGTGGTGGTGGATTGCCTCTTGGGCTGATGATGAACAGTACAAGGGGAAGAACAACCTCTTTGGTTGAGGTGTTCTTGTGTTCGGTGTGGCTAAGGGTTGGCTCTTGATCCGGTCTCCCGGTCTCTTTGTGGTGGCTAGTTCTATTTATAGAGGCCCTGGTCCTCTTCCCAAATATTGAGCGGGAAGGGAGCCAACAATGGCGGCCAATTTGAAAGGGGACAGCTAGTACGAGCTATCCTGACAAAAGATGGTCTTCGCCTGCCAAAGGTTCTGGTTGCATCAATATGGAAACATTTGCTTGATGCCTCGGTACTCCGCGCCTGTGCTTGCCCCATTAGCACAAAAGAGGAAGCAAGGACACTACGCATGCTGGCGCCCGCCTGGTGTCGATCGTCACAGCTCACGTCACGAGAGCCTCGCGAGGTTCGCCCCGCCTTGATATCTCCGCTACTCGCGAGGCAGCCTAGTGAGGCCGCTCCTGAGGAGGTCTTGCGTCGTCCGCATCATGAGGGTCTTGGTTCCTTGTCGATGAAGATGGGCCATACAGGCCTGCCAACACAGCCACGCCATGGGTCGTAGGCAGGCAAGTCTGGGGACCCCTGTTCCCAGAACGCTGACAATGTCAATAGGTTAGTCCCAAAAAATGATATAAAGTTGCTATAAAATGATTGAAAAACAACCAAGAATGATAATATAACAGCATGGAACAATAAAAAATTATAGTAACGTTGGAGACGTATCAAGATCGAACTAAGATAGATAATGACGGTAAAAGGTGATGGTGATACGATGTCGGGGCACCTCCCCCAAGCTTGGAAAATGCCAAGGGTGGTGCCCATACTGTGTGCTCAAGTATCTTTCTTTGGTGATGGTGGTGATGAAGTGGTGGGCTTATTCTCCATCCTCCAAGTGTCTAACTCATGCCTCTTCCTGATGATCTCATGGAGAATGCGGTTCTATTCCTCAAGGGCAATAACTTCTTGGATGAGTGGCATGTTTTGACTGCAAATTGCTTCAACTACCTTTAGTGCATGAATATCGGATAAAGTAAGTTTAGGAAAAGAGAGTAAAAAGAATCTCCCTCTTCCTCGGCTTCAAGGAGGAACACTGATTTATCCCCTTCTCTTCCATCAATCTTGCTGGTGGTGGCCTCCTTAGTTTCTTCTTGTTCGACGTCATCCTCCTCACCGAACGACCACTCATAATAGATGTCGCTAAAGGGGCATTTGTCTGGAGAGGGCTGGATGATCCGGTGCTTGGTGTGGAGCCATCGAAAACTTGGAGATCTAGATCTGTCAGAAAAATAGCCTGAAACAAGAACAGAGAAGAAACTTGCGATACGGAGGTCAAAACAGCGAAGAATGCAGAGTCGGGAAGGTTCGCGCGGGAGTCACGAGCTCACATGGCGCGCCCCAGGGGGCGCCACCTAGGCTCGTGGCTCCCTCGTGCACTTTCGTGGTTGTTTGTTATTTTCCTAAAAAAATTATTCTGAAACAAAAAAAAGTACTTTTATGGAATTTTTGGAGTCGATTTACTTACCTTTTCACATACAAATATATTCCAAAACAAACAAAAAGTACATTCTCAGAATTCTAAAGCGTTCCGGAAAGTCTCCCTTAGGTGTTCTTTCGGTGTGATTGTTTCGAATAATGTTGGTTTCCATGTTAATGGGTGTACATGAAATATAATCTTTAATTCTTTACCCCATTAACCACCATTGGATTTGTGCCCTCGGCATTATTAATCTTGATAGCTCCAGAATGAGAAACTTCCTCGATGATGTATGGTCCTTCTCATTTAGAGAGAAGTTTTCCTGCAAAAAATCTAAAACGAGAGATGTCCAATAGAACTTGGTCACCGACATTAAATTCCCCTTCTTGAATTCTTTTATCATGCCAGCTTTTAACTTCTTCTTTGGATAACTTTTCATTTTCATAAGCTTATATTCTCCATTCATCCAAGGAGCTGATATCAAATAGCCTCTTTTCACCGACAGGCTTAAAATCTTATTTGAGTTCTTTAATTTCCCAATAAGCTTTATGTTCTAATTCTAGAGGTAAATGACATGCTTTTCCATAGACCATTTTATAAGGAGACATACCCAAAGGATTTTTATAAGTAGTTATGTATCCCCACAATGCATCATCAAGTTTCTTAGACCAATTCTTCCTCGATCGGATAACGGTCTTCTTCAAGATTAGTTTTATTTCCCTATTTCTCAATTCAACTTGACTACTAGACCGGGGATGATAAGGTGATGCAATTCTATGGTTGACATCATATTTAGCTAGAATTTTACAGAATGCACCATGAATAAAATGTGAACCACCATCAGCCATTAAATATCTAGGGACTCCAAACCTTGGAAATGTAACTTCCTTAAGAATTTTAATAGAGGTGTTGTGATGAGCACTGCTAGTTGGAATAGTTTCTACCCTCTTAGTAACATAGTCAACAACAACCAGAACATGAGTGTATCCATTAGAGGAAGGAAAAGGTCCCATATAATTAAAACCCCAAACATCAAATATTTCAATAACAAGTGAATAATTCATAGGCATTTCTTGACGTTTACCAATATTACCAATTCTCTGACATTCATCACAAGAAAGGACAAACTTAGGTGCATCTTTGAAGGGAGTGGGCTAATAAAAACCAGATTGCAATACCTTATGTGTAGTTCTATCTTCAGCATGGTGCCCTCCGTATGCCTCGGAATGGAACTTCCTTAGGATTTGTCCCTGCTCATACTCAGGTACACAATGTCTAATGACACCATCCACTCCTTTATATAAGTGTGGGTCATCCCAAAAGTAATGTTTTAAATCAAAGAAGAACTTTTTCTTTTGTTGGTATGTATAACCAGGTGGTATATATATATTTAGAAACAATGAAATTACCATAATCTGCATACCAAGGGTTATTGTGAGAAGTAGAAGCATTTACAACAGCTAATTGCTCATCAGGAAAACTATCATCAATGGGAAGCTCCTTTTCCATCCTAGACAAATTATATGCTACAGGATTTTTAGCTCCTTTTGTATCAACAATATGCAAATCAAACTCTTGCTAAAAAACCACCTAATTAATCTAGGTTTAGCATCTTTCTTCTCCATAAGATATTTAATAGCAACATGATCAGTGTGAATAGTAATATTGAAATCAACAATATAAGGCTTGAATATATCACATGCAAACACGGCTGCTAAAAATTCTTTCTCAGTAGTAGCATAATTTCTTTGGGCACTATCCAAGGTCTTACTAGCATAATGAATAACTTAATTTTCTTATCAACTCTTTCACGTAAAACAACACCAATAGCATAATCACTAGCATCACACATAATTTCAAAGGGTAAGTTCCAATCAGGTGGTTGAACAATAGGTGCAGTTATCAAAGCTTTCTTAAGTACTTCAAAGGCTTCTACGCAATCATCATTAAGAACGAATGGAACATCTTTTTGTGGGAGATTAGTAAGAGGCCTAGAGATTTTAAGAAAGTCTTTAATGAACCTTCTATAAAAACCAACATGACCAAGGAAACTTCTTGTACCTCTAATATCTTTAGGGCATGGCATTTTCTCAATTGCATCAACTTTAGCTTTATCTACTTCGATACCTCTTTCAGAAATTTTATGACCAAGGACTATACCTTCATTCACCATAAAGTGGCACTTTTCCCAATTCAAGATGAGATTGGTCTCTTCACATCTCTGCAAAACTCGGTCAAGGTTGCTCAAGCAATCATCAAAAGAAGTCCCGTAAACGGAGAAATCACCCATGAATACCTCAACTATTTTCTCATGGAAATCGGAGAATATAGCAGTCATAAATCTTTGAAAATTAGCGGGTGCATTGCATAAACCAAAAGGTATGCGCCTATAAACATAAGTTCCAAAAGGACAAGTAAAAGTAGTTTTCTCTTGATCTTCTTGTGATACGGGTATTTGAGAAAAACCAGAGTAACCATCTAGGAAACATAAATGTGTGTGTTTACAATATTTCTAACATTTGATTAATGAAAAGCAAAGCATAATGATCTTTTCTACCAGCTTTGTTTAATTTTCTAAAATCAATTACCATCATATAACTGGTTACAATTGTTTGTTGGATAAGTTCATTTTTATCATGAGAAACAATAGTAATGCCTGCTTTCTTAGGGACATAGTGAACAAGACGTATCCATCTAGTATCAGCTATAGGATAAATAATACATGCTTCCAGAAGCTTTAACATTTCAGTTCTTACCACATCCTTCATCTTGGGATTTAAGCGGCGTTGATGATCAACAACTGATTTAGCGCCAGACTCCATACTAATCTTGTGGTGGCATAAAGTGGGACTAATTCCCTTAAGATCATCAAGAGTATATCCAATTGCAGCACAATGCCTCCTTAAAGTTTTAACTAATATTTTCTCTTCGTGCTTGAAAAGGTTAGCATCGATGATAATAATAGGATATATTTTCTTTGTGTCGAGATAAGCATACTTCAATGTATCAGGAAGTTTCTTTAATCGAAACACATGATCACTCCTAGGTGGGAGAGGATCTTCCAAAGTTTCAACAAGCAAAACATGCTTAAGTATAGGTTCTTGATAAAGAATATCTTATCTATTTCATTTCTTTCATTCACGTGCATATCATTTTCATGGTCAAGCAAATATTATTCCAATGGAGAGGTACAACAATGGAAACAAGACCAATGAGTTCACCTTTACTAGGCAATTATTTATCATGAGATTTCTTACTAAACTTGGAGAAGTTGAATTCATGAGATACATCACCAAACTTAACTCTAACCTTTTCTTTAACATAATCAATTTTAGCATTAACAGTACTAAGAAAGGGTCTATCGAATATAGTGGGACATAAGTTATCTTGTTGTGATTCAAGTACTAAGAAATTAGTAGGGTATTTAATCTTACCACACGAAACTTCAACGTCTCTAACAATACCAAGTGGAGAAATAGTATCTTCATTTGCAAGCTTAATAGTAACATCAATATCTTCTATCTCAACAGGAGCAATGTCATTCATAACTTCTTGATATAAAGAGAGCAGAATAGCACTTATACTAGCACCCATATGACATAAACCATGATAGCAATGATCTCCAATCTTAACAGAAACAACATGCATGCCAACAACAAGCTTGTTCTTATCTAACATATCTTGTTCATTTCTGACAGGTTTAGCCATTCTAGCAGCTTTAGAACAAAACTAAATAACTTATCAATATTATCAACCAATAGGTCTTTAGTCATTGCAACATTAGGTTCCACTCTAATTTGTTTAGAGGGTTTAGTTGTTCTAATATTAATCTTATGAACCATAGTTGTAGCCTTACCATGTTTCTTAATCCTAACAGGGAAAGGAGGTTTCTCAATGTAAGCGGTAGGAACAACTGGATTAGCAGTATAAGAAATATATTCAGTTTTAGCTATAGCAGGTTCCTCGTGAATTTCTTTAATAGGTGGGTGAAATTTAAAATACTTCTCCTTAGGGAGATCTGCCAGATTTCAGGTTCCGGCAAAACCCTTGAGGTTTGAACTCTGGGGTGCGCACGAAGATCTCTCCTCCCCCTAGCTCACGCTCTCACCACAATTTCAAAGCTCAACGCGTCGAACTTGTAGAACAAAGGACACAGGGTTTATACTGGTTCGGGCCACCATTATGGTGTAATACCCTACTCCAGTGTGGTGTGGTGGATTGCCTCTTGGGCTGAGGATGAACAAGTACAAGGGAAGAACAGCCTCCTGAGGAGAGGCGTCCTTGAGCTCGGAGAGCTTGTGTGGTTGGGGATGGTCTGAATGGTCTCTCTCCAGCTACTATGGTGGCTAGTCCTATTTATAGAGGCCCTGGTCCTCTTCCCAAATGTTGGCAGGAAGGGATCCAACAACGGCCAAATTCAAAGGGAGACAACTAGTACAAGTTATCCTGACAAAAGGTGGTCTTCGCCTGCCAAAGGTTCTTGTGGTGACGCCGTCCTAGGCTCCACGGTGACCTCCGTCCTGCCGTCCTTCTAGTCTTGGTCTTGTTGCACCGATATGGAAACCTTTGCCTGATGCCTCGGGACTCCTTGCCTGTGCTTGCCTCTTTAGCACCAAAGAGGAAACAGGGACACTACGCGCGCTGGCGCCCGCCTGGTCTTGGTCATCATGGCTTGCGTCATAGAGACCTCGTGAGGTTCCCTTCACCTTGATCTCTCCGCCCCTTGTGAGCCAGCCTAGTGAGGCCGCCCCTGAGGAGGTCTTGTGTCGTCCGCATCGCGAGGCTTGGCCCCTCGCAAGGGTCTTGAGTGTTCTCTGACGAGGATGGGCCGTATAGGGCCGCTGGTGGAGCCACGCCGTGGGCCCCAGGCAGGCAAGTCTAGGGACCCCCGTTCCCAGGACGCCGACAGTAGGCCCCGGGCCCAAGGCGTGCTCGGACTTGGCTTCGAGGCGAAGCCAAGGGGCAAGTGCGGAGCCCCGCGGGCCCCAACATCCCGCGGCCTCGGTTGACACGTGGCGATTGATGGGACGTGGGCGTCTCCGCTTCCCCACACTGCCTCGTCAACTGCCTGATTGACAAAAGGCTGGTGCGTGCTGCATTTGCCTTCATTGCTTTGCATCGCCTTGCTAGATCCCGTTTCTCGCTCCTTGCTTCCAGAGACTCCAGATCCAGCCGGATCCTTCTTCAAGCCTACCATCAATGGCACCCAAGAAAGCTCGGGCCGCTGCCTCATTGTCTTGGTACGAGCCGGCGCTCGATGCGCCGAGCATTTCGGAGAAGAACCTTGTCGTCGTCCTCCTGATGACAGTGAAGGGTGATGAGAAGAGGAAGACTGTGCTCCGGGCTGGCTCCGCCGAGCCAGAGGCCTCACGCAGCACCTTCTACCCCTTCTTTATGAGCAACATCATCCCCGGGCTGGTTCCCCCCTTCTCTGACTTCTTCTAATCCGTCCTTAGACACTTACAAGATCCATGCTCTCCATCTTCATCCCAACTCCATCCTGCTCCTGTTGATCTTCGCCTTCTACTGCGAGGCGTATGTTGGAGTGATGTCGTCCGTGGCACTGTTGTGCCACTTCTTCTTCCTCCAGATCAAGGAGGGCCACTGCTCTGGGTGTGTTGGCTTCGTCATGGCCAACAAGACCAATGCCATCTCGAAGGCCGGGAAGAAGGCCGAGGTCTTCAGGAGCAAGTGGTTCTTGATGGACACCAAGTGCTCCAACCCCCGGCTGGTGCTGCCGATGGAGATGCCTGTGTCCCAAGAGGGGTGGCTTCGTGTGAAGCTCAATGATTCCCGGCGGTGCAGGTGTTGGAGAGGATGACCGCTGACCTGAGGCCTGGTGACTCAAGGGCGGCGAAGCTGATGGGGGCCATGATCGTCAAAGAATTCATGAAGCAGTGTGTGGCTCCCCTTCAGGCGCGCCCACGCCCCTTGTGGAAGCTTGGAGACGAAGGGGATGACCTCCGCCTGCGCCCGGAGGCCCTTTCTAAAGAGGAGATGCGCTCGGTCCTCCGCTCTTGGTTGGGAACGACCAAGGGTACCCACCGGACTCCTTTGTTCCCTTGTTCCGCCGCTTGAATGGGGTGGAGGCTGCCGCCGCCATGCCCGTCTTCGACGGGCGTGGGCTTGTGCCGCCTGCGCCCTCGAATGTCCCGTTGACGACGACCCCGGTGGACGTGTCTTCTGACGAGTCTCGGGAGGAGGAAGGCGAGGAAGAGGAGGAGGAGGAAGAGCGCGACTTGGAGGCGACCCGTGAAGGGGCGGGGGAGACCTCCCCTTTGCGCAAGGCCGACATCCTCCGCACCCTTCCTGATGACGACGACGAGGTGGATGTCCCCCTAGAAAGGGGGAGCTGCGTGCAGCAGGGGGTTCCACGAGGTCCAAGGTCAGTTCCCGGAGGAGGTCACCGACCGAGGTTCCGACGAGGGGAGGGTCGGCGCTGATCTCCCAAGATGACGCCCCCGTTCTGACGTTGCCTGGAGCTGCTTCCGGCCTATCTGCTGCCCCCTCTTCAGCGCATGGAGGCTGCGCGCCCACGCCTCAGGCTGCGAGGCTCTCAAGTTTCAAGCTTAGGAAGCGGAGAGACTACGCAGCAGTGGACCAGTAAGTATTCTCGTCCTGCCTTGTTCTTGCTTCTGCTGCTGATTCTTGGTGCTTCTCCACTGCACGATCAGGCCAACGCCCGTGGCGAAGAAGAGGAAGGAGGAAGCGGTGGTACTTCTCGGGACCAAATCGCCTGCGATGGCTGCACCCACCTCCATGGGGAAGGGCAACGACGGCGCTCGCGCTTCCCCGGCCCGATCGTCCTCGTGAGACTTGGGGGAGCATCCTTTGGAGGAGGCAGCCCCCGTAGCCCCGCTGGCTTCGGAGGTGCCGACGTCCGGCTCGGTTGCTGGGGTCCCCAAAGCTCAGGAACTCCCAGCCCCCAGGCCGTTGTGACGATGTTGTCTCCTCCTTCTTTCGCCGCACTACCGACCCCGGATCCTTCCGCCTCCCCTGACGTCCTAGAGCACGCTCTCTCTATGCTGACCCTGTTGCGAGAGGATCGTCAAGGCACCGACTGTCACCGGGCGGCCGAGCGCCTGGAGCTGATCTCTGGCTGGCTTCACTCTAATGTGTTCGTCCGTGTGGCGCTGAGCCAGGCTGCGGTGGCCTCCGAGAAGGACAAGTAGGCCATTGCCCAAGCCATGGCTGCTCGTGAGGTGGCGCTGAAGGACGCCGGGGCCGCCCAGGATTGTTGTCGGTCGCTGGAGGCCGAGCTAGAGATCGTGCGCAACGAGCGTGCGACCGAAGCTCGAGACCGCAAGGCGGAGGAGGAGAAGATGAAGGCCCAAGAGGACGCCGTCAGGCGTCATGACGCCGAGCTGGAGCAGCTAGCGAAGGCGCAGGCCGTGGAGCGTAGCTGGCTGGGGAAGCTGGAGCAGAAGATGAAGGCGGAGAAGGTCGAGCTGGAAGTCAAGGCAAAGGCCCTGGCTGAGGACCGCGTGGCCTTCAAGTCCCTTGAGGAGAGGTCCCACGTGGCGGTGCGGGCACTCTATGAGAAGGGCTTGGAGGAGCCACTGGCGACAGCCGATGAGGGCCCCACCCAGCTGCTTCCTCATCTGGTCGCAGCGCTTGAGGATGTCGTGGACGGGATCGGCCCCCTGGTTGAGGGGGAAGCCCGCATGCTTTCCTCGGCCGCACTGACCCGCGTCTTCAGCCATCTTCATCTTCGTCATCCTGACGCCAACCTTGACGAGCTGCTGGAGACTATGGATGACGAGCGTTGTGTAGCTGCTGCCGAAGCCGTCAAGGGCCAGGTGGAGGCTTTGTTGAAGAAGTTGCGTGCCTTCGACCCTGCGCCCTCAACTAGTGGTTCTGCTGAACCTGCAACTCCAGCGGGCGGCTTAGGTGAGGGCAACATCACCATCGAAGGGGCGCCTCTTGCAAGCGGCGGCGGTGTCCAGGGATGACGAGATGGCTCGCTGGCGGCTCCTTTTCCTGCTTTTGCTTCTGCAACACGAACCATGCCTCGTGGAAGTGTTTAAACTTGTGTTTGGTATTTGAGAAACAGTATGTCTTGTAATATTTGTTTGAGTTCCGCGATTTCCTTCCTGTTTGCTTCATGTTCTATGTCGGCAGGGCCCAACCCCGCGCATACCTCAGCCGCCATTGGGTCGTCCGGATCACCAGGACGAGACCAAAGGGTGAGGGGCTACATGGCCAGTTAGGCTCCTGAGTCGCGATGCTCAGGATTCCCCCTTGACACGCAAACAACTTACAGAAAGGAGATGCAGGAGTAGGCCTAGTGTTCTACGTCGGTAGGGCCTGACCCCGCGCATACCTTAGCCGCCGTTGGGTCGTCCGGATCACCAGGACGAGACCAAGGGATGAGGGGCTACATGGCCAGTTAGGCTCCTGAGTCGTGATGCTCAGGAGTCCCCCTCGACGCTCAAACGACCTTCATACCTTTTCCCTCGCCGAGGCTCCGCTCTGGAGGGGCGCGTGACGACCAGGTCCGAGGGACCTGGCAGGGTGGCGTACGCTTGGGCGTGACCCGAGCGCAACCCCCTCCCGCGACTCTCCCGAGGGGAGGTGTTGCGATGAGGCCAGACACTGAGCTCGGAGGCTCCTTGAGGTTGATACGACCATGGGGCCGCCCTCAGTTGTTTATCACCAGCATGGAGCATAGCGCTTCCGCACTTGCACAGGCATAACCGCTCCTCCGCCGTGTCGACTGCCAGCGCGGAGCATGGTGCTTCCACTGGTGCGTGGGTGAGGACTTCCTCTGAGTGGAGCCCCTAGGGCATGTATAGCCCCGCCCTGCCACGTGCCTTGCACGGCAGGGCTAGTCGAGGTGTGTCTGGGCACTCATGAGCCAGCGCGGGACTCACGAGGCCCTACCTCAAGGCGGGTTGCTCCTGGTCTTGATTCTTGATAGCTTCAGCGATCCTGCAAGATGGTTAGGCAACCTGTGCCGGACGAATTTCCTGAGGCGGTCACATGAGGAGGCCAGACACCAATGACCCCAGGACGTGACGTAAACGGGGCTAGCCTACCAGACAGAGCTCAGTCGTTGGATTTATCGACGCTGCAGGGACGGACCCGAGCACAGACGCCGTGCCTAGCTAAGGGAGTCCTGGATTAGGGCGTCTCCGGACAGCCGGACTATATCCTTTGGCCGGACTGTTGGACTATGAAGATACAAGATTGAAGACTTCATCCCGTGTCCGGATGGGACTCTACTTGGCATGGAAGGCAAGCTAGGAAATACGGATATGTATATCGCCTCCTTTGTAACCGACCTTGTGTAACCCTAGCCCCCTCCGGTGTCTATATAAACAGGAGGGTTTTAGTCCGTAGGACAACATACAATCATACCATAGGCTAGCTTCTAGGGTTTAGCCTCTACGATCTCGTGGTAGATCTACTCTTGTACTACTCATATTATCAAGAATAATCAAGCCAGACGTAGGGCTTTACCTCCATCAAGAGGGCCCGAACCTGGGTAAAACATCGTGTCCCCTGCCTCCTGTTACCATCCGCCTTAGACGCACAGTTCGGGACCCCCTACCCGAGATCCGCCGGTTTTGACACCGACATTGGTGCTTTCATTGAGAGTTCCTCTGTGTCGTCACCATTAGGCTTGATGACTCCTTTGATCATCGATAGTGATGCGGTCCAGGGTGAGACTTTTCTCCCCGGACAGATCTTTGTATTCGGCGGCTTCGCACTGCGGGCCAACTCGCTTGGCCATCTGGAGCAGATCGAGAGTTATGCCCCTGGCCACCAGGTCAGGTTTGAAAGCTTAAACTACACGGCCGACATCCGCGGAGACTTGATCTTCGACGGATTCGAGCCCCTGCCGAGTGCGCCGCACGGTCACGATGAGCATGATTTAGCTCTACCACCGAACAGTGTTCAGGAGACCGCACCGGCGACCGCTCCGACCCTCAATTCGGAGCCAATTGCGCCATCCATGGACGGGTGGATAGACCCCGCCACAGAGGCCATATTCTCAGCGGCGATTGAGCCAAATATCGACCTTACCCTTCATGGGAGCCGTGACGCTGAACTGCCGGATTCTTCCCTGGCTACTGACCCCGAACCGCCTGCGCCCGTGCCTATCGAATCTGACTGGGCGCCGATCATGGAGCTCACCTTCGCGGATATCTTTCAGCACTTGCCCTTCAGCGACATACTGAACTCATTAAGGTCTCTCTCCCTGTCAGGAGAGTCCTGGTCGAACTATGTTCGGCAGGATTGGGATGCGCATGATGAAGAAATTCGCCGCCCACCCACCACCCACTTAGTAGCCACTGTCGACAATTTGACTGACATGCTCGACTTCGACTCCGAAGACATCGACGGTATGGACGACAATGCGGGAGATGAAGATGAACCACTGCCCATAGGGCACTAGACAGCCACCTCATCATATGATATATACATGGTGGACACACCCAAAGAAGGCAATGGCGACGAGACAGCGGAGGATGACCCCTCCAAGAAGCAACCCAAGCGCCGACGTCAGTGGCGCTGCTCTATGTCTCGCCAAAGCAAAAGCGGTGACACCGGCACAAGAGATAATAGCACTCCGGACAGTGCCGAAGACGACAACAATCCCCTCCAGCAAGATTTAGAGCAGGAGGATGGAGAAGCCAACCCTCCCGAGAGAGCGGCATATGGAGAAGCGGAGGATGATAATTACATGCCTCCCTCCGAAGATGAGGCAAGCCTCGACGATGACGAATTTGTCGTTCCTGAGGATCCCGTCGAGCAAGAGCGCTTTAAGCGCCGGCTTATAGCCACGGCAAATAGCCTTAAGAAAAAGCAGTAGCTTCAAGCTGATCAAGATTTGCGAGCTGACAGATGGACTGATGTCCTTGCGGCCGAGGAATATGAACTCGAACGCCCCTCCAAGAGTTACCCAAAGCGCAGGTTGCTACCCCGACTGGAGGAGGAAGCATTAAAACCTACATCTCCGGCGTATGACGCGGCTGATCGGCCACCTCGTGGCCGTGACAGAGAGGCATTTCAGCCAAAAGCTCAACCCGCACCCCGACGCCACTCAAATAAAAATGTCAAGGCACGGGGAAACACGCTAGACCTGAGAGACGTATTGGATAACAAAGCAAAACACGCAAGATCGATCTACGGATCACGAGGGCGCGCCACCACGCGAGACGATAACCGCCACGCCGGATACAGTAAAAGTAAATCCGGCCGGGCCGAACACGGCAGACAAGACTCATTTGAGCTGCGTTGCGACATAGCCGAGTACAGAGGCGTCGCACACCCCCTATGCTTCACAGACAAAGTAATGGATCATCAAATCCCAGAGCGTTTCAAACCCGTAAATATAGAATCATATGACGTCACAACAGATCCTGCGATATGGATCGAGGACTTCCTCCTGTACATCCACATGGCCCGCGGTGACGATCTACACGCCATCAAATACCTCCCACTTAAACTCAAAGGACCAGCCCGGCATTGGCTCAACAGCCTGCCAGCAGAATCCATTGGCTGTTGGGAAGATCTGGAAGCCGCACTTCTCGACAACTTCCAGGGAACTTATGTGCGACCACCAGATGCCGACGACTTGAGCCACATAATTCAGCAGCCAGAGGAATCAGCTAGGCAATTCTGGACACGGTTCCTGACAAAGAAAAATCAAATCATTGACTGTCCGGATGCAGAGGCCCTATCAGCTTTTAAGCACAACATCCGCGACGAGTGGCTCGCCCGGCACCTTGGCCAGGAAAAGCTGAAATCCATGGCAGCCCTCACAACACTCATGATACCAAGGATAGCAATGGAAGGTCACGTCGCAACAAACATAAGCGCCGCGTCAATAGCGACAATACAGAGGATACGGCGGTTAGTGCCGGATTCAGAGGCTCTAAACCCGGCCAGCGGAAAAAGCCATTCAAAAGAAGCACTCCGGGCCCGTCCAGTTTGGACCGTATACTCGATCGCTCGTGCCAAATACATGGCAGCCCCGACAAGCCAGCCAACCACACCAACAGGGAATGTTGGGTGTTCAAGCAGGCCGACAAGTTAAGCGCCAAAGACAAAGATAAGGGGCTACATAGCGATGAAGAGGAGGAGCTCCGGAAGCCGAACACTGGAGGGCAGAAGAGGTTCCCCCCAAAAGTGCGGACGGTGAACATGATATACACAACCCGCATCCCCAAGAGGGAGCGGAAGCGTGCGTTAAGGGATGTATATGCGTTGGAGCCAGTCGCCCCAAAGTTCAACCCATGGTCCTCCTGTCCGATCACCTTCAATCGCAGGGACCATCCCACTAGTATCCGTCATGGCGGATTCGTCGCACTGGTCCTAGACCCAATCATCGACGGATTTCACCTCACTCGAGTCCTCATGGACGGTGGCAGCAGCCTGAACCTGCTTTATCAGGACACAGTGCGCAAAATGGGCATAGACCCCTCAAAGATCAAACCCACAAAAACGACCTTCAAAGGCGTCATACCAGGTGTAGAGGCCCATTGCACAGGCTTAGTCACACTGGAAGTGGTCTTCGGATCCTCGGATAACTTTCGAAGCGAGGAGTTAATCTTCGATATAGTCCCGTTCCGCAGTGGATATCATGCACTGCTCGGGCGAACCGCATTTGCGAGATTCAATGCGGTACTGCATTATGCATACCTCAAGCTCAAGATGCCAGGACCTTGGGGGGTCATCACAGTCAATGGAAACACAGAGCGCTCTCTCCGCACGGAAGAGCACACTGCGGCCCTCGTAGCAGAAGCGCAAAGCAGCCTCTTAAGGCAATCCACCAGTTCGGCGATTAAGGACCCGGACACCTTCAAGCGCGCCCAGAGTTATCGGCAAAAAGACCGCCTGGCACATTCCAAGCTCGCATAGCAATGCGACCCCCACCCAGTCCCAGCCAAACAGTGAAAACCGTGCCACGCGTACATAATTACGCATTGAAAATACCATGGGCACACGTGGGGAGGGGGGCACGACTACGGCACGCCCCAAGACGTGGCTCAACCGCACTAGGGGTTTCCCGCTTTGTTATTTTTCTCTCTTTCAGGAATTTAATCTCTGGAAACCCTGCCCGGCAGTATGATTGCCGGACACATGATGCAACAACCAAGGAGGCAGAAAGCTACGTCGCACCATGGAACTCCCAGGTGGTCTCTGATAACGAGTGAAATACCTACTTTAAACACCATTCTCAGCTTGCCCTTGGAGGGGACATGTCAAATAGTCCTACTTTTTGCTTATTGCACTACTTGTATCATTCTGCTTCGACGCACCTTTTTGAATAAACAATGCATAGCACTAGACTATTATCGCATTCCCTATTCTTCTTATATATATGTGTGTGTGTGTGTGTGTGTGTGTGTGTGTTCATTAACGACATTCAGCACTCGTACACTCTGGTACGGCCAATACGCCAGGGGCTTAAGCATACCCCATAATACGGCGTGAGAAGTCTGAACACTTTCAACAGTGCGGCACCCCGAACTTATAGCATTATATGCATCAGCTCCGAATCATGTCTTGGGTCAATAGTTGGGTTTGCCCGGCTCCCATGTTTTGGTACCTTACGTTCTGCTATATCAGCTAAGGTAGCACTGGGAGAACTACTGCGATTGTGCCCCGGTTCATCTGGGCTAAGCACCCCCAGTAGAGAAAGCTAAAACTGACTGTCATGATAAGGCGAGAGTTGGTCGCTGTTCGAGAGGTCTCGAGTCCCTAAAGACTTATGCCTCTTAGAGCAAGCAGTCGGCTTTGTCCGGCTTAAGGCGTGTATAGCGCCCCAAATTCGGCCTTCCGAATACTAGGGGCTTCGCCAAAATTTAAAATTGTAGACTTCTATGGCTAAGTGAGAGTGATAAAGCATTATAGTTTGATTGCCTTGTTCGTTGTGCTGAGCGCCTCCCTCGAAGGACCCAACAATAGGAAAAAGAGTGCTCAGATTTATCTCGAACACCCCAGCACTCGTGGCATGGGGGTAGAAGCAGATGACTGGCCATCTCTCAGATTTAATAAACAGCCGCACAGAAGGTAATATTTTAAATTCAAGCAAGCGTTGCATAGCGCATATGAACAAGTTTTCATAATACAGGATCACGCGAGCAAGTTCATTCAAAAATTACATCCTTCGCACACTCGTCCGCCACAAGACGGGCACCCTTCAGGACACCCTCATAATACATCTCGGGGTGGCGATGCTCCTTGCCCTGCGGCGGCCCCTCCTTCACCAGCTTCTCAGCGTCCATCTTGGCCCAGTGCACCTTTGCACGGGCAAAAGCCCGGCGGGCACCTTCGATACAGACAGACCGCTTGATGACTTCCAGCCGTGGGCAGGCATCCACAAGCCGCCTCACCAGGCCGAAGTAGCTATTGGGAAGGGAGTCGCCGGGCCACATCCGGACTATAAAGCCCTTCATGGCCTGTTCGGCTGCCTTGTGCAGCTCGACCAGTTGCTTCAGGTGGTCGCTCATAGGCATCGGGTGTTTGGTCCCAGTATACTGAGACCAAAACAACTTCTCCGTAGAGCTTCCCTCCTTGACCTGGTAATATTTCGCGGCATCCGACACACTGCGGGGCAAATCTGCGAATGCTCTTGGAGAGCTCCGGACTCAGGTAAGTAACAAGTAATTTACATTCACATGCTTGCTTTGCATATTGAATGCCTTACCCGCCGCTATCTTCCTCATCGCCTCAATCTCCTGGAGGGCCTTTTGGGCTTTGGCCTTGGCATTCTTTGTGCTCTCGAAGGCCGCGGCAAGCTCGGACTCTCATGTATTTGAGTCAAGCTCCAAAGCCTCGTGCTTCTTCACGAGAGCCTGGAGCTCTTGCTGCACCTCGCCCACCCATGCCTCTTGTTTTTCCTGCTCGGTGTGCTCCTTGGCCGCTTTGTCTTCGGCCTCGGACAGCGCTTGCTTCAGGGTCGCCACTTCGGTCATGGCCCCTGGAACATTCATGATGATCCTGTCGTTTCGCAACCACATTTTCTTTTATATATAGACAAGGTATTACTTACCTTTGTTCTCGTCGAGCTGCCTCTTGGCAAGGCCGAGCTCTTTCTCGGACCCCTCGAGGTCCTGCTTTAGTGCGGCGACCTCCACAGTCAGTGCGGCAGAGGTCAGGAGCGAAGCCTGCATACGCATACAGACATACTTATATTAGACTCGTGTAGATATTATTTGATCCTCTATTCGGCTTTTCTTTGTGAACACCAAACAGGGCATCAGGGGCTACTGTCTATGCGGTAATATTTTTCCTATATTTTAAATACTTACCTCAAAGCCTGTTAGAAGGCTAGCACATGCTTCAGTCAGTCCGCTCTTGGCGGACTGAACCTTCTTGATCACCGCACTCATAATAGTGCGGTGCTCTTCATTGATGGAAGTGCCGCGAAGCGCTCCCAGCAGGTTGTCCGGTGCCTCTGGATGGACAAAGGTCACCGGCACGGGCGGCTTGCCCCTTTTGGAAGGGGGGCGCCTGCCCAAGTCCGGAACCACTGGAGGTTCCGGCGCGGTGTTCGGCTGAGAGCCAAACTTGGAGCCCCCGGGAGCCTTGCTCCCTTTTCTCCTGGAGTCCGGAAGGTCGCCTTGAGGCACCTCTAGGACTATCTCCCCCCGGCTCGGTGCCCCTTGAGACAATACCTCGGCATTGTCCGTAGAGCAAGGAGGAAGAAGGCGTGGGTAGAAAAAGGCGAGATCTTATCCCTATATATGGGCGGACTAAAACTATGCACCCCCACTAGCCTGGTAAAACTCAATTATCCCCCAAGCGCCGTGATTGATGGCGCGGTTGGGTTACCCACGTCCGTATTGATGAGAATCCTGCAATAAGGGGAACACGATCTCTGCTTTGACAAGACGTGTCAAGAAACCGCCTCGCATTATGTGCGGGGCTGGTTATAGAAAAACGGTTCAAATGATTACCAGGCCATGGCGTGATGTCATGCTGCCAAAACGTGTCAGCAGATTAGATTTGTGGTAATATTATTCTCTCTATGGTGGTATGTGGAACTTATTTTGCAGGGTCGGACACTATCCTTGTATTCAAACTCTTCCGTGGTGTATTCGGAGGAGGAACCCGCCTTGCAATGCCGAAGATGACACTGCGCGCCGGACTCATCGTCATTGAAGCCTGGTTCAGGGGCTACTGAGGGAGTCTTGGATTATGGGGTCTCCGGATAGCCGGACTATATCCTTTGGCCGGACTGTTGGACTATGAAGATACAAGATTGAAGACTTCGTCCCGTGTCCGGATGGGACTCTACTTGGCGTCGAAGGCAAGCTAGGCAATACAGATATGTATATCTCCTCCTTTGTAACCGACCTTGTGTAACCCTAGCCCCCTCCGGTGTCTATATAAACCGGAGGGTTTTAGTCCGTAGGACAACATACAATCATACCATAGGATAGCTTCTAGGGTTTAGCCTCTCCAATCTCGGGGTAGATCTACTCTTGTACTACTCATATTATCAAGAATAATCAAGCAGGACCTAGGGTTTTACCTCCATCAAGAGGGCCCGAACCTGGGTAAAACATCATGTCCCCTGCCTCCTATTACCATCCGCCTTAGACGCACAGTTCGGGACCCCCTACCCGAGATCCGCCGGTTTTGACATCAACACTAGCCTAGTCATGCGAGGGATTCTAAAGAAAGACAACCGGCGCGTGGCTCCCGTGATAATGAGGGCGGTCGCGGGCGGGGTATCAAATAAGCGCATGATAGTCATAGAATATCTTAAGCACAGCGACAGGTTAGCTCAGATAGGTTTAAGGACAATACATTCCATCGGGACAGACCCGAGCGGCATGGGGATGATGCAGCCCGAGGGGCGCCCCCAGTAGGGTAAGCTAAAGATGCAAAACGATACATGCCGCAGGGACAGGCCCATGCGACCTGGGAATAATAGACCCCGAGGGGCGCTCCCAACTGAATAAACTTAGAAAATGTCACCTGGTTTCGTTCTCGAAGGAGTGTTGGGGTAGCTGAAGGCGCGCACTGAAAAAGTCGCTCCTCATGAGCCGCCAAGACCCCGAGCCTCGGGAGGCTCTAGGGGCTCAGGTGGTTCCTTGAGGATCGTCTCCATCTCCACCAGGACCGCGTGATGCCTGGCCTCCTGGACTGCGAGGATGCTTCGTAGATGCTGCTGGTAGGTGACAGTCGCGTTCGGCAAGCCAAACGGCATGCAAACATAACTGTGAGGTGGGCCCTTGCACCGGCCAGCATGCGACGGCCAGAAGCACTTCTGAGACGTGGCCCTATTGAGCCCTGGAATGTTGACGCAGACGCGCAGCCCGCCATCCTCGCCCGAATGGGGAGCTGCACCGGGTGGACGGCGGTCGCCGTGTATGGTCCTTGATTCTTGAAGCTCCTGAATTGCCTGGGTGATGTACTCCTGGGCACCTGGCACTCCTTGCCTTGTGCCGTCTTGAGGCAAACGTGTCGCAAAGCACGCCTCCATGTCGTGCCCGAGCGCCTCCCTCATGATGTTGGCCAGGTCTGAGGCCCTCTAGAAGAGAGCCCCCGAGCCCTGCCCGAGGAGGGCACCGGGCGCGCCTTCCTATGCGAGGGAGGGAGGCGCCATAGGTGCGGGCGCTGATCCTCAGATGGCGCTGCTAGAGACATCGCCCCCCTGAGGCCCTGTGCGGAGTAGCTGCTTCTTCTTCTTGGGATGGCCTCGGGAGGGTACTGCGTGCCCTCGCTGTCAGGGTCTTCGATTGCTGCGGCTTGCAAGGAGCGCTCGAGGGAGCATACCGCATCTCTTTCTTGGCAGGGCACTGTGATAATTTTGCCGCTTCCTGGCATCTTGAGGACGTTGTAGCCATGGTGGGTCACTGCCATGAACTTGGCTAATGCTGGGTACCCAAGGATGGCATTGTACGGCAGACGGATGTGGGCGACGTCGAAGTCGATGAGCTCGGTGTGGTAGTTGTCGCACTGGCCGAAGGTGACAGGGAGACAAACTTGCCCTATCGGGGTGGTGGAGCCGTCGGTCACTCCTGAGAAGGGCTTGGTAGGCTGTAGTTGATCATAGGGTACTTGAAGGCCGTCGAACGTCTCGACGAACAGGACACTGAGCCCCGCGCCGCCATCGATGAGGGTCTTGGTGACTTGGACATTGCTGATGACGGGTGAACGGAGCATCGGGAGGACGCCGGCAGTCGCCGCGCATTTGAGCTGGTCCGCCGAGCTAAAGGTGATGGCGTACTTGGACCACCTGAGCGGGCACGTGGCCTCGAGCCTGCGAAGGGCCGCGTTCACCTCGCGAGAGAACTGCTTGAAGATGCGCTGGGAAGCCGGGGCCTGAGCATCGCCCAAGATGCAAGCGATGGCGCGTGGCTCCTGGAAGCCCCCAGCCCCCTCGTCCTGATGGTGGTCGTCGTTCCTTCTTGGTGGTGGCGGCAGCAGAGGGAGGCCAGGATTGCCCTGAGGACGGTCCTTGCGAGGCTGGTCGTGCCAGGCGCCCTCACGAGGCTGCTCCTGCCAGTGGTCCTCACAAGGCCGGTCGCGCCACTCCTGGCCAGGGCCACGGTTGTCCCGGCGTCCTCCACTTCGTCCTCCTCCTCGGCCGTAGTCCTGGTCGTTGCGCTCGGGGCGTCGACCGAAGCGTCCATCTCGGCTGGCCCTGAGCTCTTGACAATCATTGGTGTTGTGGCTGTGTACGTTGTGGAAAGCGCAAAACAAACGGCTGCTTTTGGACGACTCGGGGTGGTCCCGCCCGCGCTTCGTGTCCGGCTCCGCCGCGAGCACGGCTACTCCCTTGCGCTTCACGTCCTTGACCCTGGCTTTCTTCTCTTCTGGGTCGGCAGCAAGGAGCTCGAGGAGGGAGAGACGCCCTTCCTCAGCTCTTGCGCACTTGGTCGCCAGGTTGAACAGCTCTAGAGTCGTGCATAGCTCCTCGTGGATGGCAAGCTCCTCCTTCATCTTGACATCGCGGACGCCATCGGAAAACCATGAGATGATGGCCTCGTCCGTCACCTTGGGGATCTCAAGGCGAACGCTGTTGAAGCGTTGGATGTACTTCTGCAGGGTCTCCTTTGGCTGTTGCTTGATGCAGCGCAGGTCACCCGCGGCCGGAGGGCGGTCGCGAGTGCCCTGGAAGTTGGCGATGAAGCGGTCGCGCATCTCACCCTGGGAGGAGATTGATCCCACGAGCAGGTTCAGGAGCCACGAGCGGGCGCCATCCTTGAGAGCCATGGGAAACCAGATCTCCATGACTTTTTCATCGTCGTTGGCCGCCTCGATGCTCAGCTCGTAGAGCTGCAGGAACTCCGCGGGGTCGGGGGTGCCATCGTAGCACGAAGGCAGGTCCGTCTTGAACTTGCCTAGCCAAACGATGGTGCGCAGCTGGGGAGTGAAGGTGCGGCAGCCTACTATGGCCATCAGGGCCCTCTGCAGGGGCGGAGCCTGCCCTTGATGTCCGCGCACCGCCGCCGCAGGTAGCACGCGGTCTTGTTGTGGTGGCGCCGGGATAGTAGGAGCGTTTTCTTGCGGTCGAGGGACCTCCTGTCAGCTTCCTTCTTTGCGCGAGCACACGGCGTGGCAGATCATGCTGCGGGGCCGCGCGTCTTGGGGCGAGGACACTATCTTGATGCGGAGGAGGCGGTGGCGCTGCGCTTCTCAGCGCAAGGGCGCCATCTTGATGTGGAGGTGGCGGAGGCGCTCCGTGAGCTACGTCGCCCACAGCTGGAGGTGGGCGAAGCAGCGAGAGGGATGGTGCAGGAGAGCCTCCAGCGGCACTGATGAGCTCCGCGACGCGGTCCAGCCAGTCCTCGTAGAGGTCATCGACCGGGCGGTAGCGCGGGAGCTCACGTGCCATGAGCAGTGCGGCCTACGCGTCCGTGGGCATGCGACGAGCGTGAGATGATGAGCCGGCCTGAGTCAGTGACAGGGTGGCCGTGCGGCCATCCCGCCACACGGAGGGGTGCAGTGATGATGCTTGCTGCTCGTTTGCTGTTGGGCCGGTAGCAACGTTGGCAGTAGGTGAGGGGGAACGACGGGGAGGCCCGCCGACAGGGGCCATCTGAGCGACACGGGCGGCGAGGGCGGCCCGGCGCTTGACGCGCATCTGCCATGGATGCGGTGGAGCGTTGGAACGTGGATCAACGGAAGGAAAGCTTCAGCGCACCCCTACCTGGCACGCAAAATGTCGGAGGGTTCCGGCAAAACCCTTGAGGTTCGAACTCTGGGGTGCGCACGAAGATCTCTCCTCCACCTAGCTCATGCTCTGACCACAATCTCAAAGCTCAACACGTCGAACTCGCAGAACAAAGGACACAGGGTTTATACTGGTTTGGGCCACCGTTGTGGTGTAATACCCTACTCCAGTGTGGTGTGGTGGATTGCCTCTTGGGCTGAGCATGAACAAGTACAAGGGAAGAATAGCCTTCTGAGGAGAGGCATCCTTGAGCTCGGAGAGCTTGTGTGGTTGGGGATGGTCTGAATGGTCTCTCCAGATACTGTGGTGGCTAGTCCTATTTATAGAGGCCCTGGTCCTCTTCCCAAATGTTGGCGGCAAGGGATCCAACAACGGCCAAATTCGAAGGGAGACAACTAGTACAAGTTATCCTGACAAAAGGTGGTATTCACCTGCCAAAGGTTCTGGTGGTGACATCGTCCTGGGCTCCATGGTGACCCCCGTCCTATCGTCCTACTGGTCTTGGTCTTGTTGCACCGAGATGGAAACCTTTTCCTGACTCCTCACCTACGCTTGCCTCTTTAGCACCAAAGAGGAAACGAGGACACTGCGTGCACTGGCACCCGGCTGGCCTTGGTCGTCATGGCTTGCGTCACAGGGACCTCGCGGGGTGCCCTTCGCCTTGATCTCCCCGCCCCTCGCGAGCCAGCCTGGTTAGGCCGCCCCCAAGGAGGTCTTGTGTCGTCCGCCTCGCGAGGCTTGGCCCCTCGCAAGGGCCTTGAGTGTTCGCTCATGAGGATGGGCCGTACAGGGCCGCTGGTGGAGCCATGCCGTGGGCCGTAGGCAGGCAAGTCTGGGGACCCCCCGTTCTCAGGACACCGACAAGATCAACATGAGCAACAAAGGATTCACAGAAAGAAGCTACTATTTCAGACTCAAGTCCATATTTTGTGCTAAACTTATGAAAATCATATGTTTCAATAAAAGATTTAACACACTTATATTCAAGATTTATACCTGACTTGTTACCTTTGTCAATTTCCCAATCTTCATAGTTACATTTAATTCTTTCAATAAGATCCCATTTGAATTCAGTAGTTCTCTTCATAAAGTAACCAACAGAAGAAGTGTCAAGCATTGTTTTATCATCATAAGAAAGCCGAGCATAAAAGTTTTGTATAATCACCTCTCTTGAGAGATCATGATTGGGGCATGTGTGCATCATATATTTAAGCTTCCCCCAAGCTTGAGCGATACTTTCTCCTTCACGAGACCAAAAAGTATATATATATATAATTCCGATCACGATGAACCAAATGCATGGGATAATTTTTTTGGTGGAATTCCAGCTTCAACCAGTTCCAGTCCCATGCTCCAATATCACCCAATAGTCTGTACCAAGATAATGCCTCCCCCCAAATACAAAGGTAAATATTTTTTCTTAACTCCATCCTCGGATAAATCTGCAAGCTTAAACAATCCACAAACTTAATCGACATAAATTAGGTGCATATCAGGATGTATAGTTCCATCTCCTACATAAGGATTAGTTAGCAGTTTCTCTAAAATACCCAAAGGAATCTCAAAGTAAATATTTTCAGTAGGTTGAGGAGCAACTCTTATTGCTTCTGATCAAGGTGAAGATACCCCGAACAAGCCCCTCAAAGGATTACTTTCCATAGTGACAAGTAATAGTAAATTTTAGCATGTAATAAAAATGTTTTCTTACCAAATACCACTTACCAAAGGCGCTTCACTCCCCAGAAATGGCGCCAGAAAAGATTCTTGATAACCCACAAGTATAGGTGATCAATCGTAGTCCTTTCGATAAGTAAGAGTGTCGAACCAAACAAGGAGCAGAAGGAAATGAGAAATGGTTTTCAGCAAGGTATTCTTTGCAAGTACTGAAAGTAGCGGTGCCAGATAGTTTTGTATCAAGGCAATCCATAACAATTAACAAGTAGCAATAGTAACAAAGGTGTAGCAAGATGGCCCAATCCTTTTTATAGCAAAGGAAAAGCCAGAAAGTTCTCTTATAGTAAGCAAAGCATTCTCGAGGACACATGGGAATCCACGTCTAGTCACGTTCATCATGCTTACTTGATTCGTGTTCACTACTTTCATAATTTGATATATGGGTGGACCGGTACTAGGGTGTCATTCTTACTTGAACAAGCAACCCTCTTATGATTAACCCCTCTTGCAATAATCCACAGCTACGAAAGAAGAATTAAGAAACATATGGTTCCCAATCAGTCCCTTACGAAATAATGCATAAACTAGGGTTTAAGTTTATGTCATCTCGTAACCAATCATATACTTATTGCTCCCCAATACCTTCCGTTAGGCCCAAGTATGGTGAAGTGTCATGTAGTCGACATTCACATGACACCACTAAAGGAAAAACAACATGCATATCATCGAAATATTAAATGAATACCAACTTTACATGATTACTTATAACAAGACTTCTCCCCTGTCCTCAACAACAAAAGTAACTACTCACAAATCATATTCATGTTCAAGATCAGAGGTGTACTGAATATGCTTATGGATCTGAACATATAATCTTCCACCAAATAAACCAATTAGCATCAACTACAAGGTGTAATCAACACTACTAGCAACCCACAAGTACCAATTTGAGGTTTTGAGGCAAAGATTGAATACAAGAGATGAACTAGGGTTTTTGAGAGGAGATGGTGCTGGTGAAGTTGTTGATGAAGATTGGTCCTCCCACGATGATTAGAACGTTGGTGATGTCGATGGATTCGATTTCCCCCTTTCGAAAGGGAAGTATCCTAGCGGAATTGCTCAGCCAAAGAGCAAAAGTGCTCCTGCCCATGTTCCACCTCGGGACGGCAGCACTTCGTCCCGAAAGTCTTCTTTTGATTTTTTTTCTAGGGAAAATAGTATATCATAGGAGAAGGGGGACCATGGAGGCCTACTGGTGGAGCCACGAGCTCACATGGGGTGCCCCAGGGGGGCGCCACCTGAGCTTGTGACTCCTTGGCGGGGCCCCTCCCGATGATTCTTCTTCCGATATTTTTTATTAATTCCAAAACAATTCTCCGTAAATTTTTAGGTCATTTGGATCTCTGGAGAATATCTATCTCTGATGTAGCCTTTTCGGGTCCTGCCGGCAATCTCCCTCTTCATGTGAAACTTGCTAAATAAGAGAGAAAACGCATTAGAATTGCTTTATAAAGTGAAATAATGACCAAAAACATTGAAAATAACAGTAGGAAGAAATGATGCAAAATGGACGTATCAGCCGCAGGGCAAAGCCCTCATGGCATGGGCGGCGGCAGGCCTGCCTCCCTTCCTGGCAGATGCGGGGCAGCATGGGGCTTGCGAGCGGCGCGGGGCGGCATTCGAGTCCCAGCTTCGCACTAGTAGAAAAACGACCATGTGTCCCAGTTCGTAAGGCCCATTTGTCCAGGTTGGGGAACCAGGACTACAGGGTCGTTACTAAAGCCCTACACCTTTAGTCCCGGTTCTTACACCAACCGGGACAGATAGGCCTCCATGTGGCCGCTGCGGCGAGTCCAGGCAGGAGGGCCTTTGGTCCCAGTTGGTGGCACCAACCGGGACCAAAAGGCAGTTGGCAGGAGCTGAGGTTTTTGTTTTTTTGAAAGGGGGTGGTTTAGGGGGTTTGGGGGGGTTAATTTAGGGTGTTAGCTAGCTAATAGAGAGAAGCGTCATCTCTTATCTCCGTGCTTGGTTTACCAACGCTACTACTACGCCTAAACATGGCTTAGATTGAAGTGAAGGCAATATATATGAGGTGCATGTAGAAAATAATACTAATCCTAACTTGATCAAGTTTGGATTAGTACTACTTTCGATATGCACCACATGCATGTTGACTTCACTTCAATCCAATTCATGTTCATTTCATCCACTGATATATAATAGCTCTTCATGCTCGCATCATGCATCATCATAATAACAAGTCCTACTAATCATCATCATACAACTTCTACTAATAACAAGTCATACGATCATCATCCTCATAGTCATTGAGCCAACCCTACTTAATTGTTCTTAGCACATGATCATCAGTATAAGGTAGGACCTAAATACCCTATTTAAGGTAAAATAACATAAAACAATATAGGCCCTGACTCTACATTATGGAGAATGGAGATCATCATGTCTCCAATTCTTGTGCTTCGCTTCCTTTTGCTTCCAAGAACCTCCTTACGACTGTCCATACATTTTTTCCATTATGTGATTTTCATGTCTCCACTTCTTTTAGAAATCCGATATGGACACGTGAGATTCGTAGGATGACCTGGCTGCATGTTTAAAACATCAAGGCGGCCATTGTGATACATCATATGAGGCACACAATCATCCAGAATTTTCTGTTGAAAAACATAGTAATAACTTCGTAGTTAGCAATGTAGTTAAGTTTTAAAAGAATTTATGCAAAAGATGCACGGATGTCGTAATAGTAAAAAATCTTACCATGGCATCTCCATGGATGTTACCGTAGTTCAACACGTGCGCTAGTGGCACGTATTGACCATAATGTGGAGGAGTTTTATTATAGATATTGTAATTCTCAAGATCAGTACAAAATGTGACCAGATGATTTTTCTCCTGATAAGTTAACTCAGAGCCATCGGCGTAGTAGGTTCTGTCTACCATGTTCCGCACATTGTTTGAACAATGAAAATAAGCTGGCAATGGAAATAAGCTGTCAACTATTTTGAAATGAACAATATAAATTAGTTAATAACTATGTTTGAGAAACTCACATAGCGGTAGAATTGGAAGCGTATCAACAAGGACCCAAATGTCCATATTGTCTTGGTTGATGTCAGGATCACCAAGATCCATGGTGACAAGCATACCCTCATAAAAACCATACATCTTGCAAAGTGCTTCCCAATTTTTGCAACCAAAATGGGTTATGCTCTTAGAATTATACAGATTTACTTCAAAATCCACATCATGATGGGTCCTTAGGTGCATTTTATTTGTTTCAAAATTTTCATGGTCTTCAAAACCCATCCTCTCCAAGACATAGCGTCTTGCATGGCATGGGATAAGCTACTCAAATTGTAAAAGATGAAAAGTACACGTTGAAATAGTTGAAGTCATGATTAATTAGAAAAAAACAATTTTCGTTGTTGCGTACCGTTTCAACATCGAAGGTCTCCTGGAGCTTAATGCTAAAGCACCGATCTTCGTCCAGGTGAGGCCTGTCGCACAGACCTTGGTCGTCGTTGCACCAGCTGCACTCCCCCGGGAGACTTTTGTCATCTGATGACGACATTTCCTACGTTCATAATTCAAAGATTAAACTTGTACGATTCAATATATGTATTATGAAAATTAAATTAGATCATTATTATTCATCACGGGTTGACTATCGGTCTGCAAAAACAAAAACCCTATAAGCTATCAACTAATCAAATGCATACGCCTTGCATAGTGCTCTTCAATTTTAGCATTCAAAGTAGGAGTAGTTTTCCAATTTGAGATTCAATAAGAAAAAATAAATCGTAAAATAAAGTAGTATTCAAATTAGCATGCATTCAATTATAAGAAAAAATAAATCATCTCTTGCGTCTGTACATCATCGAATATTATCACTAATACACCTCAAATAGTATCATACATATCGCATCGCTAATACAGCTAGAACCGTAGTGCCCGACGGGTATCAGCGCGGGCGGTGGACACCCAAAGAGAAGGAACCATCACAGGATCATAGCTCCAGTGAGATCCCTGAAGAACCTGTGAGGTATTGTCGAACCTGCCCTCCAAGGCAACCATGTAGAGACGGACGTGCTCGTCCTCCTCGCTGACACGGTGACGTACCACCTCCGCGGTGTCCGGAAGCCTCAGTACCGTCACTGGCCCACGCGACCGCCACCAAACAAGGTTCGGGTCAGCGACGGGCTGGCTACTCACCAACCTACGCCCCCTGGAAGGTAGCACCTCCCAATACCAGCCCGGCGGAGCCCAGTCCCGGACATGGCCCCTCTGATCAAGCAGGCCTCCTCCGCCGAGTCGACTACGACCATGCGGGATAGGCATCGTCGACGTCGATGCAGGAATAATTGCTTCAACTAAAAAAATAAACTAGTTCTATTAATTTTCTTGCTAAAAATAAACTACTTATATAGTAAAATAAAGTAGTTTTATTAAATCAACTAGTTCAACTACTAACCACTTACTATAAATAAAATAAAGTAGTACTTACTAAACATGAAGTACTTCTATATATAGTAAAATAAAGTAGTTTTATTAAATCAACTAGTTCAACTACTAAGCACTTACTATAAATAAAATAAAGTAGTACTTACTAAAAATAAACTACTTCTATAGTAAAATAAAGTATTTTTATAAAATCAATTAGTTCAACTACTAAGCACTTCCTAAAAATAAACTAGTTTAACTAGTTCTATTATTAATCGACCCCCCCCCCCTCATGTCGAAGAAAAAAAGAAGAAAAAAAAGAGGAGCAGAAGAAAGGAATAGAGGAGAAGAAGAAAAAAAATAGAATATCTATTTTTCTTCTTCTCCTCTATTCCTTCTCCTTCTCCTCTCTTTTTTTTCTTCCTCTTCTTATTTTTATTCTTCTTCCTTCTTCCTTCTTCCTCTTTTCTTATTTTTCCTTATTTTCCTTCCTCGACGACCCAAACCCTAAACAGTACAACTAAGGACAACGACTTCGCTTGCATACATATGAACAAATATGATCGATCATCTATGAACAATAAAAACATCATATGGTATATGAACAAAAGATCACATCTATGAACAAAAAAATTCATATGATCATATATATATGCAGAAAAAACCATATATGATGCTAAACAAAAAATCATCATATATGCATACATATATATCTATACATCAACATTACATCAACATACATCAACATATATGCAAAAAATATCATATATATATGCAGAAAAAAACATATATGTGGGGGCCATGGCAGCCACTTATACGTCCATTTTGCATCATGCTTTTATATCGATATTTATTGCATTATGGGCTGTTATTACACATTATGTCACAATATTTATGCCTATTCTCTCTTGTTTTACAAGGTTTACATAAAGAGGGAGAAGGCCGGCAGCTGGAATTCTGGGCTGGAAAAGGAGCAAATATTAGAGACCTATTCTGCACAGCTCCAAAAGTCCTGAAAATTCACGGAAGTCATTTTCAGAATATATAAAAAATATTGAGCGCAAGAAGTTCCAGAGGGGGGCCACACCCTGGCCACGAGGGTGGGGGCGTGCCCTACCCCCCTAGGCGCGCCCCTGCCTCGTGGGCCCCCTGGTGGCCCTCTGATGCCCATCTTCTGCTATATGCAGTCTGTTGGGGATCGTAGCAGAAATTTAAAATTTTCTACGCATCACCAAGATCTATCTATGGAGTAGTCTAGCAATGAGGGGAAGGAGAGTGCATCTACATACCCTTGTAGATCGCTAAGCGGAAGCGTTCAAGTGAACGGGATTGATGGAGTCGTACTCGTCGTGATCCAAATCACCGATGATCCTAGCGCCGAACGGACGGCACCTCCGCATTCAACACACGTACGGAACGGAGACGTCTCCCACGCCTTGATCCAGCAAGGAGGAGGGAGAGGTTGAGGAAGAGAGTCCAACAGCAGCACGATGACATGGTGGTGATGGAGTGGCAATTCTCCGGTAGGGCTTTGCCAAGCTCACGCGAAGGAGGAGAGGTATTAGAGGGGAGGGGCTGCGCCAGGATCAAGGGTGTGGCCGCCCTCCCACCCCTCCACTATTTATATGTGAGGAGAGAGGGGGGGCGGCCCCCCTAGATCCCATCTAGGGTTGGGGGCGGCGACCAAGGTGGGGAGGAGTGCCTCCCAAGTCAAGTGGAGGCCCTCCCCCTTAGGGTTTCCCCTCTCCCATGCGCATGGGCCTTGGGGGGGGGGGCTGGTGCCCTTGGCCCATTATGGTTAGGGCGCCCCCCTACATCCCATGCTGCTGTATTGGACGTGGTGGAACATTTTCCGGACCTCCGGACCCCTCCGGAATCCTCCGGAACCTTCCGGAAGTTTCCCGGTACAATACCGGAAAAAACCGAACTTTTCCCGGAACCCGAACAACAACTTTCCATATATAAATATTTACCTCTGGACCATTCCGGAACTCCTCGTGACGTCCAGGATCTCATCCGGGACTCCGAACAACATTCGGTAATCACATACAAGTCTTCCTAATAACCCTAGCGTGTAGACCCTACGGGTTCGGGAACCATGCAGACATGACCGAGACAACTCTCCGACCAATAACCAACAGTGGGATCTGGATACCCATGTTGGCTCCCACATGTTCCAGATGATCTCATCAGATGAACCACGATGTCGATGATTCAATCAATCCCGTATTCAATTCCCTTTGTCTATCAGTACGATACTTGCCCGAGATTCGATCGTCGGTATCCCGCGTTACCGGCAAGTCTCTTTACTCGTTCCGTAACACATCATCCCATGATCAACTCCTTGATCACATTGTGCACATTATGATGATGTCCTACCGAGTGGGCCCAGAGATACCTCTCCGTTACACGGAGTGACAAATCCCGGTCTCAATTCATGCCAACCCAACAGACACTTTCGAAGATACCTGTAGTGAACCTTTATAGCCACCCAGTTACGTTGTGACGTTTGGTACACCCAAAGCATTCCTACGGTATCCGGGAGTTGCACAATCTCATGGTCTAAGGAAATGATACTTGACATTAGAAAAGCTTTAGCATACGAACTACATGATCTTGTGCTAGGCTTAGGATTGGGTCTTGTCCATCACATCATTATCCTAATGATGTGATCCCGTTATAAACGACATCCAATGTCCATGGTCAGGAAACCGTAACCATCTTATTGATCAACGAGCTAGTCAACTAGGGGCTTACTAGGGACATGGTGTTCTCTATGTATCCACACATGTATCTGAGTTTCCTATCAATACAATTCTAGCATGGATAATAAATGATTATCATGAACAATGAAATATGATATAATAACTAATTTATTATTGCCTCTAGGGCATATTTCCAACAGTCTCCCACTTGCACTAGAGTCAATAATCTAGTTCACATTGCCATGTGATTAACACTCACAGGTCACATCGCCATGTGACCAACATCCAAGAGTATACTAGACTCAATGATCTAGTTCACATCACTATGTGATAAACACTCAAAGATTTCTGGGTTTGATCATGTTATGCTTGTGAGAGAGGTTGTAGTCAACGGGTCTTGCCATATTTAGATCCCTATGTATTTCGCAAAACTTTATGTCATATCGTAGATGTTGCTACCACGTTCCACTTGGAGCTATTCCAAATTGTTGCTCCATTATACGTATCCGGTATCTCTACTCAGAGCTATCCGGATAGGTGTTAAGCTTGCATCGACGTAACTCTTTATGTCGAACTCTTTATCATCTCCATAACCGAGAAACATTTCCTTATTCCTCTAAGGATAACTTCGACCGCTATCTGGTGATCCAGTCCTAGATCGCCTTTGTACCCTCTTGCCAGACATATGCAAGGCACACATCAGGTGCGGTACTCAGCATGGCATACCGTATAGGGCCTATGAAAAAAGCATAGGGGACGACCTTCGTCCTTCCACTTTCTTCTGCCGTGGTCAACCTTGGAGTCTTACTCAACTTCACACCTTACAACTCAGGTAAGAACCCCTTCTTTGACTGATCTATTTTGAACTCCTTCAAAAACAAGTCAAGGTGTGCGTTCTTTGAAAGTATCATCAGGCGTATTGATCTATTTCTACAGATCTTGATGCCCAATATGTAAGCAGCTTTATCCAGGTCTTCCTTTGAAAAACACCCTTCAAACAACCGTTTATGCTTTCCAGAAATTCTACATTATTTTGGATCAACAATATGTCATCCACATATACTTATCAGAAATGTTGTAGTGCTCCCACTCACTTTCTTGTAAATACAAGTTTCTAGCAAACATTGTATAAACCTAAAAGCTTTGTTCACTCCATCAAAGCATATATTCTGACTTCGAGATGCTTGCTCTAGTCCAGAGTAGGATCGCTGGAGCCAGCATACCTTTTAGCATCCTTAGGATCGACAAAACTTTGATTGTATCACATACAACTCTTTCTTACAAAAACTGGTAAGAAAACTTGTTTTTGACATCCATCTGTCAGATTTCATAATCGAAAAACACAACTAATGCTAACATGATTCCGACGGACTTAAGCATCACTAAGGGTGAGAAATTCTCATCGTAGTCAACTCCTTGAACTTGTGAAAAGACTCTTTCCCACAAGTCGAGCTTCATAGACGGTAACATTACCGTCCACGTCCGTCTTCTTCTTAAAGATCCATTTATCTCAATGGCTTGCCGATTATCGGGCAAGTCCACCAAAGTCCATACTTTGTTCTGATACATGGATCCTATCTCGGATTTCATGGCTTCTAACCATTTGTCGGAATACGGGCCCATCATCGCTTCTCCATAGCTTGTAGGTTCATTGTTGTCTACCAACATGATATCTAAGACATGATTACCGTACCACTCAGGAGTAGTACATATCCTTGTCGACCTATGAGGTTCGATAGCAACTTGATCCGAAGCTTCATGATCACTATCATTAACTTCCTCTTCAACAGACGTAGGCGCCACAGAAAACATCTTTCTATGTTGCATCACTCTCTGGTTGAAGTAAAGGTTCGATGATCTCATCAAGTTCTATCTTCCTCCCACTCAATTCTTTCGAGAGAAACTCCTTCTCGAGAAAGGACCCGTTCTTAGCGACAAACAATTTGCCCTCGGATATGAGATAGAAGGTGTACCCAACTATCACCTTTGGGTATCCTATGAAGATGTGTTTGTCCGCTTTGGGTTCGAGCTTCTCCGGCTGAAGCCTTAAGCATCGCAGCCCCAAACATTAAGAAACGACAACTTTGGTTTCTTGCCAAAGCAATGTTCACATGACATCGTCTCAACGGACTTAGATGGTGTCCTATCTAAAGTGAATGCAGCTGTCTCTAACGCATAACCTCAAAATGAAATGGTAGATCGGTAAGAGACATCATAGATCGCACCATATCTCATAAGGTTCGATTACGACGTCCGGACACACCATAACCCAATGGTGTTCCAGGTGGCTTCAACTGTGAAACAATTCCACAATGTCTTAAGTGATTGCCAAACTCATAACTCAGAAATTCTCATCGATCAGATCGTAGGAATTTGATCTTCTTGTTATGATGGTTCTTAACTTCACTCTGAAATCGCTTGAACCTTTCAAACGTTTCAGACTTGTGCTTCAATAAGTAAATATACCTATATCTACTCAAATCGTCAGTGAAGATGAGAAAATAGCGATATCCACCGCACGCTTCAATTCTCATTGGATCACATGCATCAGCATGTATGATTTCCAATAAGTCACTTGCCCATTTCATTGTACCTGAAAACGGGGTCTTAGTCATCCTGCCCATGAGGCATGGCTCGCATGTGTCAAGCGATTCAAAATCAAGTGACTCCAAGCATCCATCGACATGGAGTTTCTTCATGCCTCTTACGCCAATATGACCTAAGCAGCAGTGCCACAAGAAAGTGGTACTATCGTTATTAACTCTACATCTTTTGGCGTGAACATGTGTATTACTACGATCGAGATATAATGAACCATTCACATAGGGTGCATGACCATGAAAGGTATTATTCATGTAAACAGAATAACCATTATTCTCTAACTTAAATGAATAACCGTATTGCAATGAACATGATCTAATCATATTCATGCTCAACGTAGACACCTGATAACATTTATCTAGGTTCAACACTAATCCCAAAGGCAGATGGAGCGTGCAATGGTGATCTTATCAAATTTGGAAACACTTCCAACACACATCATCACCTCGCCCTTAGCCAGTCTCCGTTTAGTCCGTAGCTTTTGCTTCAAGTCACCAATAATAGTAACTGAATCGATATCCAATACCCAGGTGCTACCAGGAGTACTAGTGAGGTACACATTAATAACACGTATAAATTTTGTTGAAGTTGCCAGCCTTCTTATCTACCATGCATTTGGGGTAATTCCGCTACCAGTGACCGTTCCCCTTACAGTAGAAACACTTAGTCTCGGGTTTGGGTTCAACCTTGGGTTCCTTCACTAGAGCAGCAATTGGTTTGCCATCCATGAAGTTTCCCTTCTAGCCCTTGCTATTCTTGAAACCAGTGGTCTTGTTAAACCATCAACACTTTATGCTCCTTCTTGATTTCTACCTTTTGCGGTCTTAAGCACCGCGAACAGCTCCTGGATCAACTCCATCCCTTGCATGTCATAGTTCATCACGAAGATCTAGTAGCTTAGTGATAGTGGCTAGAGAACTCTATCAATCACTATCTTATCTGGAAGTTTAACTCCCACTTGATTTAAGTGATTGTAGCACCCAGACATTCTGAGCACATGCTCATTAGCTGAGCTATTCTCCTCCATCTTGTTGGCAAAAGAACTTGTCAGAGGTCTCACACCTCTCAACACGGGCATGAGCCTGAAATCCCAATTTCAGCTCTTGGAACATCTGATATGTTCTATGGCATTCAAAACGTCATTGGAATCTCGATTCTAAGCCATAAAGCATGGTGCACTAAACTATCAGGTAGTCATCAGAATGTGTCTGTCAGGTGTTCACAACATCCACAGACGATGTTGTAGGGGTTTGCACATCGAGCGGTGCATCAAAGACGTAAGCCTTTGTGTAGCAGTGAGGACACTCCTCGGACTACGGACCCAGTCCGCATCATTGCTTACAATATCTTTCAACTTAATCTTTCTCTAGGAACATATTGAAATGGGGAGCTACAACATGAGCTATTTATCTACAACATATTTGCAAAGACAATTAAGACTATGTTCATGATAATTGAGTTCATCTAATCAAATTATTTAATGAACTCCGACTCACATAGACATCCCTCTAGTCATCTAAGTGAAACATGATTTGAATCGACTAGGCCATGTTCGATCATCACGTGAGACAGACTAGTCATCAACGGTGAACATCTCATGTTGATCGTATCTTCTATATGACTCATGTTCAACCATTCGGTCATCCGTGTTCCGAGGCCATGTCTGTACATGCTAGGCTCTTCAAGTCAACCTAAGTGTTTCGCATGTGTGCCGAGGCCATGTCTGTACATGCTTGGCTCGTCAACACCCGTTGTATTTGAACGTTAGAATCTATCACACCCGATCATCACGTGGTGCTTCGAAACAACGAACCTTCGCAACGGTGCACGGTTAGGGGGAACATTGCAGAAAACAAAAATTTTCCTACGGTTTCACCAAGATCCATCTATGAGTTCATCTAGCAACGAGTGATCGGATTGCATCTACATACCTTTGTAGATCACCCGCGGTAGCGTTCAAAGAACGGGGATGAGGAAGTCGTACTCGACGTGACCCAAATCACCGGAGATCCTAGCGCCGAACAGACGACACCTCCACGCTCAACACATGTACGGTCAGCGTGACGTCTCCTCCTTCTTGATCCAGCAAGGGGAAGGAGAGGTTGATGAAGATCTAGCAGCTCGACAGCGTGGTGGTGGATGCAGGGGTCACCGCAGCAGGGCTTCGTCGTTCTACTTCGAGAGGAAGAGGTGTAGCAGGGGAGAGGGAGGCGCCAAGACTCAAGGGTGCGGCTGCCCCTCCCTCCCCCCCTTTATATAGGCCACCTAGGAGGCACGCCAGACCTAGGAGATGGGATCTCCTAGGGGGGGCGGCGGCCAAGGGGTGGAGTGCCCCCCAAGCCAGGTGGGGCGCCCCCCCACCCTAGGGTTCCCAACCCTAGGCGCATGGGGTGGGCCAAGGGGGGCGCACCAGCCCACTATGGGCTGGTTCCCCTCCCCACTTAGCCCATGGGGCCCTCCGGGATGGGTGGCCCCACCCGGTGGACCCCCGGGACTCTTCCGGTGGTCCTGGTACAATACCGGTGACCCCCGAAACTCTCCCGATGGCCGAAACTGCACTTCCTATATATAATTCTTCACTTCCGGACCATTCCGGAACTCCTCGTGACGTCTAGGATCTCATCCGGGACTCCGAACAACTTTCGGGTTACTGCATATTCATATCTCTACAACCCTAGCGTCACTGAACCTTAAGTGTGTAGACCCTACGGGTTCGGGAGACATGTAGACATGACCGAGATGGCTCTCCGGTCAATAACCAACAGCGGGATCTGGATACCCATGTTGGCTCCCACATGCTCCTCGATGATCTCATCGGATGAACCACGATGTCGAGGATTCAAGCAACCCCGTATACAATTCCCTTTGTCAATCGGTACGTTACTTGCCCGAGATTCGATCGTCGGTATCCCAATACCTCGTTCAATCTCGTTACCGGCAAATCACTTTACTCGTACCGTAATGCATGATCCCGTGACCAGACACTTGGTCACTTTGAGCTCATTATGATGATGCATTACCGAGTGCGCCTAGAGATACCTCTCCGTCATACGGAGTGACAAATCCCAGTCTTGATCCGTGTCAACCCAACAGACACCTTCGGAGATACCCGTAGTGTACCTTTATAGTCACCCAGTTACGTTGTGACGTTTGGTACACCCAAAGCACTCCTACGGTATCCGGGAGTTACACGATCTCATGGTCTAAGGAAAAGATACTTGACATTGGAAAAACTCTAGCAAACGAACTATACGATCTTGTGCTATGTTTAGGATTGGGTCTTGTCCATCAGATCATTCTCCTAATGATGTGATCTCGTTATCAATGACATTCAATGTCCATAGTCAGGAAACCATGACTATCTGTTGATCAACGAGCTAGTCAACTAGAGGCTTACTAGGGACATGTTGGTGTCTATGTATTCACACATGTATTACGATTTCCGGATAACACAATTATAGCATGAATAAAGGACAATTATCATGAACACGGAAATACAATAATAATCCTTTTATTATTGCCTCTAGGGCATATTTCCAACAGTCTCCCACTTGCACTAGAGTCAATAATCTAGTTACATTGTGATGAATATGGAATTCTGGTGTTGATCATGTTTTGCTCTAGGGAGAGGTTTAGTCAACGGATCTGCTACATTCAGGTCCGTATGTACTTTACAAATATCTATGTCTCCATCTTGAACATTTTTATGAATGGAGTTGAAGCGACGCTTGATGTGCCTGGTCTTCTTGTGAAACCTGGGCTCCTTGGAAAGTGCAATAGCTCCAGTGTTGTCACAGAAGAGTTTGATAGGCCCCGACGCATTGGGTATGACTCCTAGGTCGGTGATGAACTCCTTCACCCAAATCGCTTCATGCGCTGCCTCCGAGGCTGCCATGTACTCCGCTTCACATGTAGATCCCACCATGACGCTCTGCTTGCAACTGCACCAGCTTACTGCCCCACCATTCAAAATATACACATGTCCGGTTTGTGACTTAGAGTCATCCAGATCTGTGTCGAAGCTAGCGTCGACGTAACCCTTTACGATGAGCTCTTCGTCACCTCCATAAACGAGAAACATTTCCTTAGTCCTTTTCAGGTACTTCAGGATATTCTTGACCGCTGTCCAGTGTTCCTTGCCGGGATTACTTTGGTACCTACCTACCAAACTTACGGCAAGGTTTACATCAGGTCTGGTACACAGTATGGCATACATAATAGAACCTATGGCTGAGGCATAGGGGATGACACTCATCTCTTCTATATCTTCTGCCGTGGTCGGACATTGAGCTGAGCTCAGTTTCACACCTTGCAACACAGGCAATAACCCCTTCTTAGACTGATCCATATTGAACTTCTTCAATATCTTATCAAGGTATGTGCTTTGCGAAAGACCTATGAGGCGTCTTGATCTATCTCTATAGATCTTGATGCCTAATATATAAGCAGCTTCTCCAAGGTCCTTCATTGAAAAACTCTTATTCAAGTAGGCCTTAATGCTGTCCAAAAGCTCTATATCATTTCCCATCAAAAGTATGTCATCTACATATAATATGAGAAATGCTACAGAGCTCCCACTCACTTTCTTGTAAACGCAGGCTTCTCCATAAGTCTGCATAAACCCAAACGCTTTGATCATCTCATCAAAGCGAATGTTCCAACTCCGAGATGCTTGCACCAGCCCATAAATCGAGCGTTGGAGCTTGCACACCTTGTCAGCATTCTTAGGATCGACAAAACCTTCCGGCTGCATCATATACATTTCTTCCTTAAGGAAACCATTAAGGAATGCCGTTTTGACGTCCATTTGCCATATCTCATAATCATAGAATGCGGCAATTGCTAACATGATTCGGACGGACTTCAGCTTCGCTACCGGTGAGAAAGTCTCATCGTAGTCAACCCCTTGAACTTGTCGATAACCCTTAGCGACAAGCCAAGCTTTATAGATGGTCACATTACCATCCGCGTATGTCTTCTTCTTAAAGATCCATTTATTTTCTATGGCTCGCCGCTCTACGGGAAAGTCAGTCAAAGTCCATACTTCGTTTTCATACATGGATCCTATCTCGGATTTCATGGCTTCCAGCCATTTGTCGGAATCCGGGCCCACCATCGCTTCTTCATAGTTCGAAGGTTCACCGTTGTCTAACAACATGATTTCCAAGACAGGGTTGCCATACCATTCTGGTGCGGAACGTGTCCTTGTGGACCTTCGAATTTCAGTAGGAGCTTGATCAGAAGTATCTTGATCATCATCATTAACTTCCTCTCTAATTGGTGCAGGCACCACAGGAACATTTTCCTGAGTTGCGCCACTTTCCGGTTCAAGAGGTAATACTTCATCAAGTTCTACTTTCCTCCCACTTACTTCTTTCGAGAGAAACTCCTTCTCTAGAAAGGATCCATTCTTGGCAACAAAGATCTTGCCTTCGGATCTGAGGTAGAAGGTACACCCAATAGTTTCTTTAGGGTATCCTATGAAGACGCATTTTTCCGACTTGGGTTTGAGCTTTTCAGGTTGAAGTTTCTTGACATAAGCATCGCATCCCCAAACTTTTAGAAATGACAGCTTAGGTTTCTTCCCAAACCATAATTCATACGGTGTCGTCTCAACGGATTTCGACGGACCCCTATTTAAAGTGAATGCGACAGTCTCTAAAGCATAGCCCCAAAATGATAGTGGTAAATCGGTAAGAGACATCATAGATCGCACCATATCTAATAGAGTGCGATTACGACGTTCGGACACACCATTATGCTGAGGTGTTCCAGGCGACGTGAGTTGTGAAACTATTCCACTTTTTCTTAAGTGTGTGCCAAATTCGTGACTCAAGTATTCTCCTCCACGATCTGATCGCAAGAACTTGATTTTCCTGTCACGTTGATTCTCAACCTCACTCTGAAATTCCTTGAACTTTTCAAAGGTCTCGGACTTGTGTTTCATTAAATAGACATACCCATATCTACTCAAGTCATCAGTGAGGGTGAGAACATAACGATAACCACCGCGAGCCTCAACACTCATTGGACCGCACACATCAGTACGTATGATTTCCAATAAGTTGGTTGCTCGCTCCATTGTTCCTGAGAACGGAGTCTTGGTCATTTTACCCATGAGGCATGGTTCCCACGTGTCAAATGATTCGTAATCAAGATACTCTAAAAGTCCATCTGCACGGAGCTTCTTCATGCGTTTGACACCTATGTGACCAAGGCGGCAGTGCCACAAGTATGTGGGACTATCATCATCAACCTTACATCTTTTGGTATTCACACTATGAATATGTGTAGCATTACGCTTGAGATTCATTAAGAATAAACCATTCACCATCAGAGCATGACCATAAAACATATCTCTCATATAAATAGAACAACCATTATTCTCGGATTTAAATGAGTAGCCATCTCATATTAAACGAGATCCTGATACAATGTTCATGCTCAAACTTGGCACTAAATAACAATTATTGAAGTTCAAAACTAATCCCGTAGGTAAATGTACAGGTAGCGTGCCGACGGCGATCACATCGACCTTGGAACCATTCCCGACGCGCATCGTCACCTCGTCCTTCGCCAGTCTCCGCTTATTCTGCAGCTCCTGCTTTGAGTTACAAATGTGAGCAACTGCACCAGTATCAAATACCCAGGAGCTACTACGAGTACTGGTAAGGTACACATCAATTACATGTATATCACATATACCTTTCGTTTTGCCGGCCTTCTTGTCCGCTAATTATTTGGGGCCGTTCCGCTTCCAGTGACCACTTTCCTTGCAATAAAAGCACTCAGTCTCGGGCTTGGGTCCATTCTTTGGCTTCTTCCCGGCAGCTTGCTTGCTGGGCGCGGCAACTCCCTTGCCGTCCTTCTTGAAGTTCTTCTTACCCTTGCCTTTCTTGAACTTAGTGGTTTTATTCACCATCAACACTTGATGTTCCTTTTTGACTTCTACCTCTGCTGATTTCAGCATTGCAAATACTTCAGGAATGGTCTTTTCCATCCCCTGCATATTGAAGTTCATCACAAAGCTCTTGTAGCTTGGTGGAAGCGACTGAAGGATTCTGTCAATGACCGCGTCATCCGGGAGATTAACTCCCAGCTGAGTCAAGCAGTTATGTAACCCAGACATAGTGAGTATGTGCTCACTGACAGAACTGTTTTCCTCCATCTTACAGCTGAAGAACTTGTCGGAGACTTCATATCTCTCGACCCGGGCATGAGCTTGAAAAACCATTTTCAGCTCTTCGAACATCTCATATGCTCCGTGTCTCTCAAAACGCTTTTGGAGCCCCGGTTCTAAGTTGTAAAGCATGCCGCACTGAACGAGGGAGTAATCATCGGTACGTGTCTGCCAAGCGTTCATAACGTCTTGTTCTGCAGGGAGAACAGGTGCATCACCTAGCGGTGCTTGTAGGACATAATCTTTCTTGGCAGCTATGAGGATGATCCTCAGGTTCCGGACCCAGTCCGTATAGTTGCTGCCATCGTCTTTCAGCTTGGTTTTCTCTAGGAACGCGTTGAAGTTGAGGACTACGTTGGCCATTTGATCTACAAGACATATTGTAAAGATTTTAGACTAAGTTCATGATAATTAAGTTCATCTAATCAAATTATCAATGAACTCCCACTTAGATAGACATCCCTCTAGTCATCTAAGTATAACATGATCCGAGTTAACTAGGCCGTGTCCGATCATCACGTGAGACGGACTAGTCAACATCGGTGAACATCTTCATGTTGATCGTATCTACTATACGACTCATGCTCGACCTTTCGGTCTTCTGTGTTCAGAGGCCATGTCTGTACATGCTAGGCTCGTCAAGTCAACCTAAGTGTTTGCATGTGTAAATATGTCTTACACCCATTGTATGTGAATGTTGGAATCTAACACACCCGATCATCACATGGTGCTTCGAAACAACGAACTGTCGCAACGGTGCACAGTTAGGGGGAACACTTTCTTGAAATTATTATGAGGGATCATCTTATTTACTACCGTCGTTCTAAGTAAACAAGATGCAAAAAACATGATAAACATCACATGCAATCAAATAATAATAGTGACATGATATGGCCAATATCACATAGCTCCGTTGATCTCCATCTTTGTCACCGGCATGACACCATGATCTCCATCATCATGATCTCCATCATCGTGTCTCCATGAAGTTTCTCGCCAACTATTACTTTTACTACTATGGCTAACACGTTTAGCAATAAAGTAAAGTAATTTACATGGCGTTTCTCAATGACACGCAGGTCATACAAAAAATAAAGACAACTCCTATGGCTCCTGCCAGTTGTCATACTCATCGACATGCAAGTCGTCATTCCTATTACAATAGCATGAACATATCATACATCACATATATATCATTCATCATTCATCACAACTTCGGCCATATCACATCACAAAACACTTGCTGCAAAAACAAGTTAGACGTCCTCTAATTGTTGTTCAAGTTTTATGTGGCTGCAATAGGGTTCTAGCAAGAACGTTTTCTTACCTACGTGAAAGCCATAACGTGATTTGTCAACTTCTATTTACCCTTCATAAGGACCCTTTTCATCGAATCTGCTCCAACTAAAGTGGGAGAGACAGACACCCGCCAGCCACCTTATGCAACTAGGGCATGTTAGTCGGTGGAACCGGTCTCACGTAAGCGTACGTGTAAGGTTGGTCCGGGCCGCTTCATCCCACAATACTGCTGAAGCAAAATAAGACTAGTAGCGGCAAGAAAGTTGACAACGCCTACGCCCACAACAAATTGTGTTCTACTCGTGCAAAGAGAACTACGCATAGACCTAGCTCTAATACCACTGTTGGGGAACGTTGCAGAAAACAAAAAATTTCCTACGGTTTCACCAAGATCCATCTATGAGTTCATCTAGCAACAAGTGATCGGATTGCATCTACATACCTTTGTAGATCACGCGCGGAAGCGTTCAAAGAATGGGGATGAGGAAGTCGTACTCGACGTGATCCAAATTACCGGAGATCCTAGCGCCGAACGGACGGCACCTCCGCGTTCAACAAACGTACGGTCAGCGTGACGTATCCTCCTTCTTGATCCAGCAAGGGGAAGGAGAGGTTGATGAAGATCCAGCAGCACGACGGCGTGGTGGTGGATGCAGGGGTCACCGCAGCAGGGCTTCGCCGTTCTACTGCGAGAGGGAGAGGTGTAGCAGGGGAGAGGGAGGCGCCAAGACTCAAGGGTGCGTCTGCCCCTCCCTCCCCCCCCCTTTATATAGGCCCCCTAGGGGGTGCGCCGGCCCTAGGAGATGGGATCTCCTAGGGGGGGCGGCGGCCAAGGGGTGGAGTGCCCCCCAAGCCAGGTGGGGCGCCCCCCCCCCCCACCCTAGGGTTCCCAACCCTAGGCGCATGGGGTGGGCCAAAGGGGGCGCACCAGCCCACTATGGGCTGGTTCCCCTCCCCACTTAGCCCATGGGGCCCTCCGGGATGGGTGCCCCACCCGGTGGACCCCCGGAACTCTTCCGGTGGTCCCGATACAATACCGGTGACCCCCGAAACTCTCCCGATGGCTGAAACTGCACTTCCTATATATAATTCTTCACCTCCGGACCATTCCGGAACTCTTTGTGACATCCAGGATCTCATCCGGGACTCCCAACAACTTTCAGGTTACTGCATATTCATATCTCTACAACCCTAGCGTCACCGAACCTTAAGTGTGTAGACCCTACAGGTTCGGGAGACATGTAGACATGACCGAGATGGCTCTCCGGTCAATAACCAACAGCGAGATCTGGATACCCATGTTGGCTCCCACATGCTCGTCGATGATCTCATCGGATGAACCACGATGTCGAGGATTCAAGCAACCCCGTATACAATTCCCTTTGTCAATCGGTACGTTACGTGCCCGAGATTCGATCGTCGGTATCCCAATACCTCGTTCAATCTCATTACCGGCAAGTCACTTTACTCGTACCGTAATGCATGATCCCGTGACCAGACACTTGGTCACTTTGAGCTCATTATGATGATGCATTACCGAGTGGGCCCAGAGATACCTCTCCGTCATACGGAGTGACAAATCCCAGTCTTGATCCGTGTCAACCCAACAGACACCTTCGGAGATACCCGTAGTGTACCTTTATAGTCACCCAGTTACGTTGTGACGTTTGGCACACCCAAAGCACTCCTACGGTATCCGGGAGTTACACGATCTCATGGTCTAAGGAAAAGATACTTGACATTGCAAAAACTCTAGCAAACGAACTATACGATCTTGTGCTATGTTTAGGATTGGGTCTTGTCCATCACATCATTCTCCTAATGATGTGATCTCGTTATCAATGACATTCAATGTCCATAGTCAGGAAACCATGACTATCTGTTGATCAATGAGCTAGTCAACTAGAGGCTTACTAGGGACATGTTGGTGTCTATGTATTCACACATGTATTACAATTTCCGGATAACACAATTATAGCATGAATAAAGGACAATTATCATGAACAAGGAAATACAATAATAATCCTTTTATTATTGCCTCTAGGGCATATTTCCAACAGTCTATACATGCTAGGCTCGTCAACACCCGTTGTATTCGAACGTTAGAATCTATCACACCCGATCATCACATGGTGCTTCGAAACAACGAACCTTCGCAACGGTGCACAGTTAGGGGGAACACTTTTCTTCAAATTTTAGTGAGGGATCATCTTATTTAAGCTACCGTCGTTCTAAGAAAATAATATGTAAAACATGATAAACATCACATGCAATCAAATAGTGACATGATATGGCCAATATCATTTTGCTCCTTTTGATCTCCATCTTCGGGGCTCCATGATCATCGTTGTCACCGGCATGACACCATGATCTCCATCATCATGATCTCCATCATCGTGTCTTCTTGAAGTTGCCTCGTCATCTATTACTTCTACTACTATGGCTAACGCTTTAGCAATAAAGTAAAGTAATTACATGACGTTTATGTTGACACGCGGGTCATAAATAAATTAAGACAACTCCTATGGCTCCTGCCGGTTGTCATACTCATCGACATGCAAGTCGTGATTCCTATTACAAGAACATGATCAATCTCATACATCACATATATCATTCATCACATCCTTTTGTCCATATCACATCACAAGGCATATGCTACAAAAACAAGTTAGACGTCCTCTAATTGTTGTTGCAAGTTATTACATGGCTACTATAGGTTTCTAGCAAGAACGTTTCTTACCTACGCCAAAACCACAACGTGATATGCCAATTTATATTTACCCTTCATAAGGACCCTTTTCATCGAATCCGATCCGACTAAAGTGGGAGAGATAGACACCCGCTAGCCACCTTATGCAACTAGTGCATGTCAGTCGGTGGAACCAGTCTCACGTAAGAGTATGTGTAAGGTCGGCCCGGGCCGCTTCATCCCACGATGCCGCCGAATCAAGATAGACTAGTAACGGAAAATAAATTGACAAAATCGACGCCCACAACTGCTTTGTGTTCTACTCATGCATAGAAACTACACATAGACCTAGCTCATGATGCCACTGTTGGGGATCGTAGCAGAAATTTAAAATTTTCTACGCATCACCAAGATCTATCTATGGAGTAGTCTAGCAACAAGGGGAAGGATAGTGCATCTACATACCCATGTAGATCGCTAAGCGGAAGTGTTCAAGTGAACGGGGTTGATGGAGTCGTACTCGTCGTGATCCAAATCACCGATGATCCTAGCGCCGAACGGACGGCACCTCCGCGTTCAACACACGTACGGAACGGAGACGTCTCCCACGCCTTGATCCAGCAAGGAGGCGGGAGAGGTTAAGGAAGAGAGTCCAACAACAGCACGACGGCGTGGTGGTGATGGAGTGGCAGTTCTCCGGCAGGGCTTCGCCAAGCTCACGCGGAGGAGGAGAGGTATTGGAGGGGAGGGGCTGCGCCAGGTTCAAGGGTGTGGCCGCCCTCCCACCCCTCCACTATTTATAGGTGGGGAGAGAGGGGCGGCCCCCCTAGATCCCATCTAGGGTTGGGGGCGGCGGCCAAGGGGGGGAGGAGTGCCTGCAAACTAAGGGAGAAAAGCTCAATCGTTGAGCTTGTGCTCAGATTGTCTGAGTGCAACAATCACTTGAATCGAGTGGGAGTTGATCTTCCAGATAGTGATGTTTCTCCAAAGTCATTACCACCAAGCTGCTAGAGCTTCGTGATGAACTATAACATATCAGGGATAGATATGATGATCCTTGAAATATTCGTGATGTTTGACACCGCGAAAGTAGAAATCAAGAAGGAGCATCAATTGTTGATGGTTGGTGAAACCACTAGTTTCAAGAAGGGCAAGGGAACAAAGGGATACTTCATGAAATGGCAAATCAGCTGCTGCTCTAGTGAAGAAACCCAAGGTTGAACCCAAACCCGAGACTAAGTGCTTCTGTAATAAAGGGAACAGCCACTGGAGCAGAATTACCCTAGATACTTGGTAGATGAGAAGGCTGGCAAGGTCGATAGAAGTATATTGGATATACATTGTGTTGATGTGTACTTTACTAGTACTCCTAGTAGCACCAGGGTATTAGATACCGGTTCAGTAACTCGAAATAAAAGCTACGGAATAAACGGAGACTAGCTAAAGGTGAGCTGACGATATGTGTTGGAAATGTTTCCAATATTGATATGATCAAGCATCGCACGCTCCCTCTACCATCGAGATTGGTGTTAAAACCTGAATAATTGTTATTTGGTGTTTGCGTTGAGCATAGACATGATTGGATTATGACTATCGCAATACGGTTATTCATTTAAAGAGAATAATGGTTACTCTATTTATTTGAATAATACCTTCAATGGTCTTGCACCTAAAATGAATGGTTCATTGAAATCTCGATCGTAGTGATACACATGTTCATGCCAAAAGATAGTAATGACAGTACCACCTACTTGTGGCACTGCCACGTAAGTCATATCGGTATAAAATGCATGAAGAAGCTCCATGTTGATGGATCTTTGGACTCACTCATTTTTGAAAAGTTTGAGACATGCGAACCATGTCTATTGGTATATATGCATGAAGAAACTCCATGCAAATGGACCATTTGAACTCACTTGATTTTGAATCACTTGAGACATGCAAATCATACCACATGGGCAAGATGACTGAAAGCCTCGTTTTAGTAAGACGGAACAAGATAGCAACTCGTTGGAAGTAACACATTTTGATGTGTGCAGTCCAATGAGTGCTGAGGCATGCAGTGAATATCATTATGTTCTTACTTCACAGATGATTCGAGTAGATGTTGAGAATATTTTCTTGATGAAACACAAGTCTGAATTATTGAATGGTTCAAGTAATTTCAGAGTGAAGTTGAAGATCATCGTGACAAGAGGATAAAATGTCTATGATAAGATCATAGAGATGAGTATCTGAGTTACGAGTTTTGGCACACAATTAAGACATTGTGGAAATTGTTTCACAATTAATACCGCCTGGAACACCATAGTATGATGGTGTGTCCGAACATCATAGTTGCACCCTATTGGATATGGTGCGTACCATGATGTCTCTTATCGAATTACCACTATCGTTCATGGGTTAGGCATTAGAGACATCCGCACTCACTTTAATAGGGTACCACGTAATTCCGTTGAGATGACACCGGTTTAGACAAACCTATGCTGTCATTTCTTAAAGGTTTGGGGCTGCGACGCTTATGTGAAAAAGTTTCAGGTTGATAAGCTCGAACCCAAAGCGGATAAAATGCATCTTCATAGGACACCCAAAACAGTTGGGTATACCTCCTAATTCAGATCCGAAAGCAATATGGATTGTTTCTTGAATCAGGTCCTTTCTCGAGGAAAGGTTTCTCTCGAAGAATTGAGTGGGAGGATGGTGGAGACTTGATGTGGTTATTGAACCGCCAGTTCAACCAGTGTGTATCAGGGCACAAGAAGTTGTTCATCTGGCACCTACACCAATTGAAGTAGAAGCTTATGATAGTGATCATGAAGTTTCGGATCAAGTCACTGTCGTACCTCGTAGGGTGACAAGGATACGTACTACTTCAGAGTGGTACGGTAATCCCGTCTTGAAGGTCATGTTGCTAGACAACAATGGACCTACGAGCTATGGAGAAGCGATGGTGGGCCCAAATTCCGACAAATGGTTAGAAGCCATGAAATCCGAGATAGGATCCATGTATCAGAACAAAGCATGGACTTTGGTGGACTTGCCCGATGATCGGCAAGCCATTGAGATAAATGGATCTTTAAGAAGAAGACGGACGTGGACCATAATGTCACCGTCTATGAAGCTCGACTTGTGGCGAAGAGTTTTTCACAAGTTCAAGGAGTTGACTACGATGAGATTTTCTCATCCGTAGTGATGCTTAAGTCCGTCGGATTCATGTTAGCATTAGCTGCATTTATGAAATCTGGCAGATGGATGTCAAAATGAGTTTCCTTACCAGTTTTCGTAAGGAAAGATTGTATGTAATACAATCAGAAAGGTTTTGTCGATCCTAAGGATGCTGAAAGGTATGCTAGCTCCAACAATCCTTCTAAGGACTGGAATAAGCATCTCGGAGTTGGAATGTGCGCTTTGATGAAATGATCAAAGATTTTGGGTTTATACAAAGTTCATGAGAAACTTGTATTTCCAAAGAAGTGAGTGGGAGCACTATAGAATTTCTGATGAATATATGTTGTCGACATATCATAGATCAGAGATGACGTAGATTTTCTGGAAAGCATATAGGGTTATTTGAAAGTGTTTTTCAATGGAAAGCCTGGATTAAGCTACTTGAACATTGAGCATCAAGATCTATAAGGATAGATCAAAACGCTTAATGGTACTTTTCAAATGAGCACATACCTTGACATGATCTTGAAGGTGTTCAAGATGGATCAGTCAAAGAAGGAGTTCTTGCCTGAGTTGTAAGGTATGAAGTTAAGACTTAAAGCTCGACCACGGCAGAATAGAGAGAAAGGACGAAGGTCGTCTCCTATGCTTAAGACATAGGCTCTACAGTATGCTATGCTGTGTACCGCACCTGAAGTGTGCCTTGCCATGAGTTAGTCAAGGGGTACAAGAGTGATCCAAGAATGGATCACAGACATCGGTCAAAGTTATCCTTAGTAACTAGTGGACTAAGGAATTTTCTCGATTATGGAGGTGGTAAAAGAGTTCGTCGTAAAGGTTACGTCGATGCAAGCTTAACACCTATCCGGATAGCTCTAAGTAGAGATACCGGATACGTATAATGGGGCAACAATTTAGAATAGCTCCAAGTGGAACAGTTATTTGGAATGGCTCCAAATAGAACGTCGTAGCTACATCTAGGAGATGACATAGAGATTTGTAAAGCACACACGGATCTGAAAGGTTCAGACCCGTTGACTAAAAACCTCTCTCACAAGCAACATGATCAAACCCAAGACTCTTTGGATGTTGGTCACATGGTGATGTGACCTGTCAGTGTTAATCACATGGTGATGTGAACTAGATTATTGACTCTAGTGCAAGTGGGAGACTGTTGGAAATATGCCCTAGAGGCAATAATAAAAGTGTTATTATTATATTTCTTTGTTCATGATAATAGTCTTTTATTCATGCTATAATTGTATTATCCGGAAATCGTAATACACGTGTGAATACATAGACCACAATATGTCCCTAGTGAGCCTCTAGTTGACTAGCTCGTTGTGATGAACAGATAGTCATGGTTTCCTGGCTATGGACATTGGATGTCATTGATAACGGGATCACATCATTAGGAGAATGATGTGATGGACAAGACCCAATCCTAAGCATAGCACAAAGATCGTGTAGTTCGTTTGCTAGAGCTTTGCCAATGTCAAGTATCTCTTCCTTAGACCATGAGATCGTGTAACTCCCTGATACCGTAAGAGTGCTTTGGGTGTACCAAACGTCACAACGTAACTGGGTGATTATAAAGGTGCACTACAGGTATCTCCGAAAGTGTCTGTTGGGTTGACACGGATCGAGACTGGGATTTGTCACTCCGTGTAAACGGAGAGGTATCTCTGGGCCCACTCGGTAGGACATCATCATAATGTGCACAATGTGACCAAGGGGTTGATCACGGGATGATGTGTTACGGAACGAGTAAAGAGACTTGCCGGTAACGAGATTGAACAAGGTATCGGTATACCGACGATCGAATCTCGGGCAAGTACAATACCGCTAGACAAAGGGAATTGCATACGGGATTGATTAAGTCCTTGACATCGTGGTTCATCCGATGAGATCATCGTGGAACATGTGGGAGCCAACATGGGTATCCAGATCCCGCTGTTGGTTATTGACCGGAGAACGTCTCGGTCATGTCTGCATGTCTCCCGAACCCGTAGGGTCTACACACTTAAGGTTCGATGACGCTAGGGTTATAAAGGAAGTTTTTATGTGGTTACCGAATGTTGTTCGGAGTCCCGGATGAGATCCCGGACGTCACGAGGAGTTCCGGAATGGTCCGGAGGTAAAGATTTATATATGGGAAGTCCTGTTTTGGTCACCGGAAGAGTTTCGGGGTTTATCGGTAACGTACCGGGACCACCGGGAGGGTCCCGGGGGTCCACCAAGTGGGGCCACCAACCCCGGAGGCTTGCATGGGCCAAGAGTGGTGAGGGACCAGCCCCTTAGTGGGCTGGTGCGCCTCCCACAAGGGCCCATGGCGCCTAAGAGGTGGAAAGGGGGCAAACCCTAAGGGGATATGGGCCTTAGGGCCCATATTGGTGCGCCTCCCTCTCCTCTCCCCTCTTGGCCGCCACCCCCTTTGCCATCTAGGGCTGCCGCCCCCCTAGGGGTGGGAACCCTAGAGGGGGGCGCACCCTCCTCCCTCTCCCCTATAAATAGTGAGGCATAGGGCTGCCCATAACACGCGATTCGATCTCTCGTTGGCGCAGCCCTGCGTCTCTTCTTCCTCCTCTTCTAGCCACGCTCCTCCACCACCACCATGCCGTTGTGATGCTGCTGGATGGAGTCTTCCTCAACCTCTCCCTCTCTCCTTGCTGGATCAAGGCGTGGGAGACGTCACCGGGATGTACGTGTGTTGAACGCGGAGGTGCCGTCCGTTCGGCACTAGGATCTCCGGTGATTTGAATCACGACGAATACGACTCCTTCAACCTCGTTCTCTTGAACGCTTCCGCTTAGTGATCTATAAGGGTATGTAGATGCACTCTCCTTCCCCTCGTTGCTGGTTTCTCCATAGATAGATCTTGGTGACACGTAGGAAAATTTTGAATTTCTGCTACGTTCCCCAACAGATACCTTGTTCAATCTCATTACCGGCAAGTCTCTTTACTCGTTCCGTAACACATCATCCTGTGATCAACTCCTTGATCACATTGTGCACATTATGATGATGTCCTACTGAGTGGGTCCAGAGATACCTCTCCCTTACACAGAGCGGCAAATCCCAGTCTCGATTCGTGCCAACCCAACAGACACTTTCGGAGATACCTGTAGTGAACCTTTATAGCCACCCAGTTACGTTGTGACGTTTGGTACACCCAAAGCATTCCTACGGTATCCGGGAGTTGCACAATCTCATGGTCTAAGGAAATGATACTTGACATTAGAAAAGCTTTAGCATACGAACTACACGATCTTGTGCTAGGCTTAGGATTGGGTCTTGTCCATCACATCATTCTCCTAATGATGTGATCCCGTTATCAACGACATCCAATGTCCATGGTCAGGAAACCGTAACCATCTTATTGATCAACGAGCTAGTCAACTAGAGGCTTACTAGGGACATGGTGTTGTCTATGTATCCACACATGTATCTGAGTTTCCTATCAATACAATTCTAGCATGGATAATAAACGATTATCATGAACAATGAAATATGATATAATAACTACTTTATTATTGCCTCTAGGGCATATTTCCAACACAGTCTTTCATTGAGGAAAAAATCATAAGCAAGCTTTCGGGACGAGACTCCGCCGCCACGAGGCAAAACCTTGGCGGAACCAATCTAGGGCTCCGGTGGAGCTGTTCTGCCGGGGACACTTCCCTCCGGGAGGGGAAAATCATCACCATCGTCATCACCAACGATCCTCTCATCGGGAGGGGGTCAATATCCATCAACATCTTCACCAGCACCATCTCCCCTCAAACCCTAGTTCATCTCTTGTATCCAATTCTTGTCTCCAAGTCCGGGATTGGTACCTGTGGGTTGCTAGTAGTGTTAATTACTCCTTGTAGTTGATGCTAGTTGGTTTATTTGGTGGAAGATCATATGTTTAGATCCTATATGCATATTAATACCCCTCTGATTATGAACATGAATATGCTTTATGAGTAGTTACGTTTGTTCCTGAGGACATGGGAGAAGTCTTGCTATTAGTAGTCATGTGAATTTGGTATTCGTTCGATATTTTGATGAGATGTATGTTGTCTCTCCTCTAGTGGTGTTATGTGAACGTCGACTACATGACACTTCACCATTATTTGGGCCTAGAGGAAGGCATTGGGAAGTAATAAGTAGATGATGGGTTGCTAGAGTGACAGAAGCTTAAACCCTAGTTTATGCGTTGCTTCGTAATGGGCTGATTTGGATCCATATGTTTCATGCTATGGTTAGGTTTACCTTAATACTTTTGTTGTAGTTGCGGATGCTTGCAATAGAGATTAATCATAAGTGGGATGCTTGTCCAAGTAAGGACAACACCCAAGCACCGGACCACCCACATATCAGATTATCAAAGTACCAAACGCGAATCATATGATCGTGATGAAACCTAGCTTGACGATAATTCCCATGTGTCCTCGGGAGCGCTTTTCTCTATATAAGAATTTGTCCAGGCTTGTCCTTTGCTACAAAAAGGTTTGGGCCACCTTGCTGCACTTTATTTACTTTTGTTACTTGTTGCTCGTTACAAATTATCTTATCACAAAACTATCTATTACCTATAATTTCGGTGCTTACAGAGAATACCTTGCTGAAAACCGCTTATCATTTCCTTCTGCTCCTCGTTGGGTTCGACACTCTTAATTATCGAAAGGACTATGATAGATCCCCTATACTTGTGGGTCATCAAGACTCTTTTCTGACGCCGTTGCCGGGGAGTGAAGTGCCTTTGGTAGGTGGAATTTGGTAAGGAAAAATTTATATAGTATGTTGAATTTTACTCTCACTTGTTACTATGGAAAGTAATCCGCTGAGGGGCTTGTTCGGGGTATCTTCACCCCAACCAGTAGACCATAGAGTTGCTCCTAAACCTACTGAACCTACTGAAAATGAAAATGACTTCTTTGAAATTCCTTCGGGTATGATAGAAAAATTGCTAGCTAATCCTTTTGTGGGAGATGGAACATTACATCCTGATGAGCACCTAATATATGTGGATGAAGTCTGTGGATTATTTAAGCTTGCAGGTATGCCCGATGATGTTACCAAGAAGAAGGTCTTCCCTTTATCTTTGGAGGGAGACGCATTGACATGGTATAGGCTATGTGATGATATGGGGTCAAGGAACTACAAACGATTGAAATTGGAATTTCATCAGAAGTTTTATCCTATGCATCTTGTTCATCGTGATTGTAATTATATATATAATTTTTGGCCTCGCGAAGGAAAAAGCATCGCTCAAGCTTGGGGGAGGCTTAAGTCAATGTTATATTCATTCCCCAATCACGAGCTCTCAAGAGAAATGATTATTCAAAAAATTTATGCTCGGCTTTCTGATAACAACCGCACCATGCTCGATACTTCTTGTGCTGGCTCTTTTATGATGAAGACTATTGAATTAAAATGGGATTTATTGGAAAGAATTAAACGCAACTCTGAAGATTGGGATCTCGACGAAGGTAAGGAGTCAGGTATGACACCTAAGTTCGATTGTGTTAAATCTTTTATGGATACCGATGTTTTCCGTAAATTTAGCACTAAATATGGACTTGACTCTGAAATAGTAGCTTCTTTCTGTGAATCTTTTGCTACTCATATTGATCTCCCTAAAGAGAAGTGTTTTAAATATCATACTCCCATAGAAGTAAATGTAGTGGCACCTATTAAAGTTGAAGAAAAGACTATCACTTATAATGATCCTATTGTTCCTACTGCTTATGTTGAGAAACCACCTTTTCCTGTTAGGATAAAAGATCATGCTAAAGCTTCAATTGTGGTTCGTAAAAGCAATATTAGAACCTATACACCTCCTGAGAAAGTTAAAGTTGAACCTAATATTGCTATTGTTAAGGATCTCTTGGCTGATAATATTGATGGGCATGTTATTTATTTCTGTGATGAAACTGCTAGAATTGCTAAACCTTGTGCTGAAGATAAACATAGACCTGTGGTAGGCATGCCTGTTATTTCTGTTAAAATAGGAGATCATTGTTATCATGGCTTGTGTGATATGGGTGCTAGTGCTAGTGCAATACCCATTGACTTATACAAAGAAATTATGCATGATATTGCACATGCTGAGTTAGAAGATATTGATGTCACAATTAAACTTGCCAATAGAGATACTATTTCACCAATTGGGATTGTTAGAGATGTTGAAGTATTGTGTGGGAAAACTAAATATCCTGCTGATTTTGTTGTTCTTGGTTCCCCACAAGATAGCTCTTGTCCCATTATATTTGGTAGACCCTTCTTAAACACTGTTAATGCTAGGATAGACTGCAAAAAGGATGTTATTACTATTGGTTTAGGTGATATGTCTCATGAGTTCAACTTTTCTAAATTTCGTAGACAACACCGTGAAGAAGAATTGCCTAGTAAAGATGAAATTATTGGTCTTGCTTCTATTGTCGTACCTCCTAGTGATCCTTTAGAAAAATATTTGCTAGACCATGAAAATGATATGTAAATGAATGAAATAAGGGAAATAGATGAAGTGTTCTTTAAACAGGGACCTATTCTAAAACACAACTTGCCTATCAAAATCTTAGGGGATCCTCCTCCACCCAAGGGTGATCCCGTGTTTGAGCTTAAACCATTGCCTGATACTCTTAAATATGCTTATCTTGATAAAAAGAAGATATATTCTATTATTATTAGTGCTAACCTTTCAGGGAAGGAGGAAGAAAGATTATTGAAAACTCTGAAGAACCACCGTCCTGCTATTGGATATACTCTTGATGATCTTAAGGGCATTAGTCCCACTCTATGTCAACACAAAATAAATTTGGAAAAAGACGCCAAACCAGTTATTGATCACCAATGACGGCTGAATCCTAAGATGAAAGAAGTGGTAAGAAAATAAATACTAAAGCTCCTTGAGGAAGGTATAATTTATCCCGTTGCTGATAGTCAGTGGGTAAGTCCTGTCCATTGTGTTCCTAAGAAGGGAGGTATTATTGTCGTTCCTAATGATAAAGATGAATTGATCCCGCAAAGAATTATTACAGTTTATAGGATGGTAATTGATTTCTGCAAATTAAATAAGGGTACTAAAAAATATCATTACCCCTTACCTTTTATTGATCAAATGCTAGAAAGATTATCCAAACATACACATTTTTGCTTGCTAGATGGTTATTCTGGTTTCTCCCAAATACCTATGTCAGCTGATGATCAATCTAAGACCACTTTTACTTGCCCTTTTGGTACTTTTGCTTATAGACATATGCCTTTCGGTTTATGTAATGCACCTGCTACCTTTCAAAGATGCATGATGGCTATATTTTCTGATTTTTGTGAAAAGATATGTGAGGTATTCTCTTGATGATTACTTAAGCAACCTTGATCGAGTTTTGCAGAGATGTGAAGAAACTAACCTTGTCTTGAATTGGGAGAAATGCCACTTTATGGTTATTGAAGGTATTGTCTTGGGGCACAAAATTTCTGAAAGAGGCATTGAAGTTGATAAAGCTAAAGTTGATGCTATTGAAAAGATGCCGTGTCCCAAGGACATCAAAGGTATAAGAAGTTTCCTTGGTCATGCCAGCTTTTATAGGAGGTTCATTAAGGATTTCTCAAAAATTTCTTGGCATCTGACTAATTTATTAAAAAAAGACATACCATTCGTCTTTGATGATGATTGTGTAGAAGCATTTGAACTACTTAAGAAAGCATTGATCTCTGCACCTATTGTTCAGCCACCTGATTGGAATTTACCTTTTGAAATTATGTTTGCTGCTAGTGATTACGCTGTAGGTGCTGTTCTAGGGAAAAGAGTTGATAAGAAATTAAATGTTATTCAATATGCTAGTAAAACTCTAGACAATGCCCAGAGAAATTATGCTACAACTGAAAAAGAATTCTTAGCAGTTGTATTTGCTTGTGAAAAGTTCAGACCTTATATTGTTGATTCTAAAGTAACTATTCACACTGATCATGCTGCTATTAAATATCTTATGGAAAAAAAGATGCTAAACCTAGACTTATTAGATGGGTTCTCCTCCTACAAGAATTTGATTTGCATATTATTGATAGAAAGGGAGCTGAGAACTCCATTGCAAACAACTTGTCTTGGTTAGAAAATGTTCTTGATGATCCACTACCTATTGATGATAGCTTTCCTGATGAACAATTAAATGTCAACTTCAGGTTTTCTACAACCGAACATTAACAAATTCCCATATGCCCATAACCGCGGGCACGGCTTTCGAAAGTTCAAATCCCTGCAAGGGTGTTCCAACTTAGCCCATCACAAGCTCTCACGGTCAACGAAGGATATTCCTTCTAGCGGGAAGACCCGATCGGACTCAAAATCCCGGTTACAAGACATTTCGACAATGGTAAAACAAGACCAGCAAAGCCACCCGAATGTGCCGACAAATCCCGATAGGAGCTGCACATATCTCGTTCTCAGGGCACACCGGATTGTCCAAACTTCCGGTAGGCTAGCCCAGAGTTGCCCCTGGTGGCCACCGGCGGCTGACAAGGTGGACCAACACTCAGAGGAGCACTGGCCCGGGGGTTTAAATAAAGATGACCCTTGAGCCGGCCGACTCAAGGGAAAGAAAAGGCTAGGGGGCGAATGGTAAAACCAATGATGGGCCTTGCTGGAGGAGTTTTATTCAAGGCGAACTGTCAAGGGGTTCCCATTATACCCAACCGCGTAAGGAACGCAAAATCCGGGAACATAACACCGATATGACGGAAACTAGGGCGGCAAGAGTGGAACAAAACACCAGGCATAAGGCCGAGCCTTCCACCCTTTACCAAGTATATAGATGCATTAATTAAATAAGAGATATGGTGATATCCCAACAAGTAAACATGTTCCAACAAGGAACAACATCTCCATGTTCCAACAAGGAACAAACTTCAATCTTCATCTGCAACTAACAACACTGTAAGAGGGGCTGAGCAAAGCGGTAACATAGCCAAACAACGGTTTGCTAGGACAAGGTGGGTTAGTGGCTTGGTTCAACAATATGGGAGGCATGATAAGCAAGTGGTAGGTATCGCAGCATAGGCATAGCAAAAGAGAGAGCAACTAAGCAAGCAAAGATAGAAGTGATTTCGAGGGTATGATCATCTTGCCTGAAATCCCGCAAGGAAGAAGAATGAGTCCATGAAGAAGGCAAATGGACGTAGTCAAACGAATCCTCAGAACACGACGTTACCGGAACCAACCCGAAGAAGCAACACCGGAAAGAAGCAAACAACATAGTAAACAAACCACACATGAACATGGTATGATATGTGGGATGCGGTACGCGATGCATATGCATGATTTGCAAGGGAATGAATGAACCTGGCATCAACTTGGAAATCCAAGTGTGCCACTAGAAAGTTGAGGTGATTTCGGTTGAAATCGATATGAAGAACACCGGAATCGGAGACACGGTTTGGAAATGGAAGCAAAACAAATATGGCACCGGTCTGCGATAAACAGCAAGTAGCTCTCTAAATGCAACAAGTTAAACATGCCACAACACTCAAACATGGCAACAAAATGCATGACAGGGATCCATTCATGATGCTTAACAAAAGAGGAACACTGAGCTACGGCCAAATCATCCATTAACAGGTTTAAACAAGCATGGCAAAAATGCAATTGGTAAACAGATCTCAGACTTGGTGAAATTAACACTTGTCTGGAATATCAGATCAGGTAGCACACTTTGGAGCATGAAAACTATAAGCTACAGGGCCTGAACATGGCAAAGTATAGCATGGCATGGAGATACTCAAAGAGCTTAACAAAAGTCCCTTAGTGACCTTGAGCCAAAAGGGATCAGAAAATACATTTGCAAGCATGTGAACATGGCAAAAACATAATCAGGTTACAGACTTAGTGAAAACCTGGAGCATGCAAATTAGATATCAAGTAGGTATGCTTACGAGCTCGATGCACTCACTACAGAGCATGTCATGACAATCTAAGCATACACCCATCAACAAAATGCACTCACTACAGAGCCCGAGGCGCGCCGTGGCGAGGAGAGGCGACGGGACGCCGGACGGCGGAGGAGCGGACCGGCGATGGCGATGGGCGGCGCCGGCGACGAGGGAACATGGCGGCGGGGCGATGGCGGCGAGGAGAGGTGCGGGCGCCGGTGGAATGGCGCGGCGGCGCGGCGAGCGAAGTCCTGCGCGGTGGCGGTGCGCTGCGGTGGCCGGCGCAGCTCCGACGGCCGGAAGCCGAGAAGACGGTGGGCGGCATGCGCGGGGTCCTCCGCCGGTGGCGGCGGCGGCGGTTGGGCCCCGCAGGCCTGCGATGGGCCTGCAGAGCCGGCGTGGTGAAGGGAGAGGAGAGAGAGGGTGAGGCGCTGAGGAGGCGATGGCCGGTTGGCTGTGGCGGCGTGGAGGGCGACGTGGCAGCCTCTGGTTGGTCGGACTGAGGTGGAGGCTGGACGTGTCCGGCGGGCGCGGACATGTCCGGCGGCGGAGTGGGAAGACGCTAGGGTTTTCGACTGCGGGAAAAATCGGGGAGAGCCACATATTTATAGGTAGAGGGAGCTAGGAGAGTCCAAATGAGGTGCGGTTTTCGGCCACGCGATCATGATCGAACGACCGAGATGATGGAGGAGGTTTAGGTGGGTTTTGGGCCACTTTGGAAGGGTGTTGGGCTGCAGCACACACAAGGCCTTCTCGGTCCCTCGGTTAACCGTTGGAGTATCAAACGAAGTCCAACTGGTACGAAACTTGACAGGCGGTCTACCGGTAGTAAACCAAGGCCGCATGACAAGTCTCGGTCCAATCCAGAAATGTTTAATGCCCACACACGAAAAAGAAGGTAGAAAGGGACACCGGGTGACATAGGAGCGCCGGATTGCAAAACGGACAACGGGGAAAAGGCTCGGATGCATGAGACGAACATGTATGCAAATGAAATGCACATGATAACATGATATGCAATGCAAGACACGCAAGAAATGACAAGGCAACAACAGCGAATAACTGGACGACACCTGGCACAACGGTCTTGGGGCGTCACAACACTCCACCACTACGAGAGGATCTCGTCCCGAGATCTAGAATGGCACCGGAGGGAAAAATGGAAGAGAAAGAGAAGAGGTAAAACTAAGTTGCTTGTATGACCAACGAGTGAAACCAAGAACCTTGCAAAGGTTAAGCCATTTCGAGAAAAGAATACAACAAAGATGAATGAAGTTGAAAACACTCTGTTAGAAAAGAGAAACAAGGAAGAACGAATTCTGACAGCACTCCGGTTGAAAAGAGATGAAAGACTAGATAGGAAGAAAAGAGCTTGAGCAGAGGACACGACACTCCGGTTAAATGGATAGGCACGAAAACAACACTATCCAAGATGATGAGAGAAAAGAGCAACATCACCATGACTCCGGAACAAAAGAATAGAATGGAATGGAATGAGCGAAGGGAAACAGGATCTTGAGGGAGCACGCTTACAACAAATGCTAGAACGGAGTTGTTGGAAAACCAACAACGAAAAGAATAAGCTTGATATGGTCTTTTGGAATACATCTCCGATTATGAGATGACAACCTGCCACTCACGGGGAAAAAAATTGGATTGATAAGAACAAGGAGACGAGAAACTTATTTCACCGGAAGGATGAAAGAAGAACTTGGGTCTTATATGAGCACCATAAATAGCAACAATCCTTAGGGACGGTTTTGGATGAAATATAGCCCAAGATAATTCCAATGACGAGATTGATGGCTTTAAAATAGCTCATTCTTAACAACATGTGAATAATGAGACCTGAACTCAAATTATCAAGAATGACATAATACCACCTCAAACGATACGGTTGAAAGAATTGCACTTTAAAATGCAAGATAAAGAATGCTTGAGTTCCTCTGAAAAGAATCTTGATGAGCACTTCGAGAAGGTATTAAATCCTTGATGAACCATCATGTAGAACCTTCATGAAGAACTCCGATAGTAAAAGAATGATCCAAACTAATTGAATGATGAAAAGAATAAGATTGAAGCCTCGCAATGATTTAGATAGAGATCTCTGTGATAATATCATTGCGAGAGCTTGGGACTCCGGGAAAGAAAGATGAACAAATGAAATCAAGAATTTGATGAACCTCCGGAATAAGGAATTAATCATTTGGGTGAATCAAGAATAAGAATTATGTTATGCTCCTCCTTCACCAATTAAATTGATGACGAGCAAACGGATTGTATACAACTTATTCTCGTAGAAAGAATTAAGATAGATATAGAGTCGACTTGGAAAAGGTCTTCAACGAACCACCGGTAGGATTGAAAACAACGAATAAATTGATATGATAACAAAGGAAGATAAATCTTGAACGAGCCACCAGTAAGAATTGAAAATGAACAAATAGAAGATAAAGAAACACCGGAAGAATTATAAAATGAACAAAGATGCTTGAGAGGAATTAGATACATGAGAACGAAGAGATCACGAGCCGATTAGAGTATAATTGATCGATGCACCGGTAAGATTAGGAGAACGATAACTGAAAGCTGTGAATGAATACTTATGAGACGATGGGCTCCGGAGAATCAAACTGAAAAAAATACTCTGAATTACTCCGGATGGGTGAAAAGAATTCTCACAATCAAAAACAATTATGAGACGATGGCAACAAGCTAGAATCACGAATCTTGAAGAGAACGGGCCAAGATTGAGAGGAAAAATCTTCTTCGGTCTTGAAATGTTGAGCGTGACGACGAGAAAACACCACCAAGAATTGTTGAGATACTCCTGGATGAAAATTAGAAAGGTTGAGCCAACGATGGAAATAATTTGAAAGATCTTGGAGAAAGACATTTGACTGATGATAAATCATTCTTACGTCAATCTTTGAAATGAATTTGAAAAACTCTGGGAAAATAAGAAGAGTCAGGTAAGATCCTAGGAAAAAAACTATGGGTTAGGGCCCACTCAAAAGAAACATCGTAGAATGATTTAAAAGAGAGAAAGCACCGGTTGAATTAATGACTTGAATGAGGTGACATCCTCGAAAGATCTTGAATGAAAGCAGAGTGGAAACACGAATCCTCGAGATATCTTGAGCACACCGGAACAATTAAATAGCGAGAAGTGGATAAATGTGAGGTGCACCGGTATGAGAAGGTATTGAAATGAGGAAAAGATATGATCCACAAAGCTTGACTTGGATCCACCGGAGAAGATAAAAGAAACGAAGTATGATGAACTATAAGTTCCGTTAGTATCTTCATGAGAATCACCGGATAAGAACATTGGCGGAAAAAGGAATGAAGAGACTTCACAAGAATAAAATGATACTAGATTAAGAAATCTGAGTCCTTGAAGAAACAAGGGTGGGTGGGCGGGAAAAACAAAGGCAACTTGGAGACGGATGAAAAGGACAACGTTGAGAAGAACTGATAATTGATCTTGCGGACGTTGAAAATGAACGGAACCGCTTGAGGAGAAAACACACCGGTTGAAAAGGATTGACATGACAATCTCGATTATCATGAAGGATTAGTATTCACATAGAAATATAAGAACACCGCTTGGAAAAGGTATGGAATCAACACTTGACTTCGAAGCAACTCGAATACCACAACTCAAAACAAAAACAAAAGGTTGGCTCGCAGAATAAGCCAGAACAAACATATGATAGAGATTTCGTCCGAAGTTTTCGTGGTGGGGCCTACACGGGCTCGATCGTACAACACCATCATGTACAAGGCAGTGCACATGACATACGAAGCGTCCCCGAGTCGGCATAGCCAAGGACTCTTTAAGACACAATGAGACCACTGTAAAACCGACCGTGAATAGGCGGACCACTAGACGTCGAACCCCAATTTCATATCATATGTCTGTCGAAAAGATATCCTAAGAGCTACTTGAATTCCCACTTATAAACTCCCGAGACTTTTTGGTTATGCTATCAGGTGTTGGGGATACAGGGGAAGCATAATATCTCACCCAAACTAGCAAATCCTACATCCAGCTGTATCCATCCTTCAACACATAACCAAGAAACCTTCAGAAATCGTCTACCTCAACCTTCGAAAAGCATCCGTTATACGAGTTATGGCAATACTCCCGAACTCCCGCCCCAGTACTGGGTGGCGTCGAGGTTATCTCACCAACAACTGCATAAAAGAGATTTTTGATGTCGATGAAACTAAACTCAGGTATTCCAGAACTGCAACGATAAAATTGTGACGACAACACCTCGGAGCTCAACTCCCCGGGACACTGCCACAACCCCTAAAGACAGGAGGCACCAAGAACAATGTTCTCGTCACAAAACCATCGGAACGATTCGAAGATACCCGCGTGATCCTAAATTTTTTTTAGTGAAATTTGAGAAGAGAAGAGTCAAAACTCTACGTCAGGATGCCTTACCAGAGCGATGAAGGGACTGGGAGGTAAAAAGAATTCCTAAACTCTCCGATATATAATTCCTAAATGACTCAAAACATTTTTTTCTAGACTCGACAACGGCTGCTAAAAACGATCAAGCAGTGGGGGATCCTAAGGTCGGGGAAGGCTCTGATACCAACTTGTAACGCCCTCGATGCGGCTATATCTCCCACGTGTCGAAGCACGACTTAGAGGCATAACCGCATTGAAAGCAATGTCGCAAGTGAGGTAATCTTCACACAACCCATGTAATATATAAGGGAAAGAGATACATAGTTGGCTTACAATCGCCACTTCACACAATTACATGAATAAAGCATTACATCAACCAGATACAATCATGGTCCGACTACGGAACCAAAATAAAAGAAGACTACCCCAAATGCTACACAGATCCCCGATCGTCCCGACTGGGCTCCACTACTGATCAACTAACACGAAACAACACAAAGGACAAGATCTCCATCGAGCTCCTCCTTGATCTCGGTTGCGTCATCTGCACGGACTCATCGGCACCTGCAAACTGGTTTTGGAAGTAATCTGTGAGCCACGGGGACTCAGCAATCTCGCACCCTCGCGATCAAGACTATTTAAGCTTAAGGGTAAGGTAAAGGTATGAGGTGGAGCTGCAGCGAGTGACTAGCATATATGGTGGCTAACATACGCAAATGAGAGCGAGAAGAGAAGGCAAGAGCACGGTCGAACAACTATGATCAAGAAGTGATCCTAGAACAACCTACATCAAGCATAACTCCAACACCGTGTTCACTTCCCGGGCTCCGCCGGAAACAGACCATCACGGTTACACACGCGGTTGATGTATTTTAATTAAGGTCAACTTCAGGTTTTCTACAACCGAACATTAACAAATTCCCATCTGCCCATAACCGCGGGCACGGCTTTCGAAAGTTCAAATCCCTGCAGGGGTGTTCCAACTTAGCCCATCACAAGCTCTCACGGTCAACGAAGGATATTCCTTCTAGCGGGAAGACCCGATCGGACTCGAAATCCCGGTTACAAGACATTTTGACAATGGTAAAACAAGACCAGCAAAGCCACCCGAATGTGCCGACAAATCCCGATAGGAGCTGCACATATCTCGTTCTCAGGGCACACCGGATTGTCCAAACTTCCGGTAGGCCAGCCCAGAGTTGCCCCTGGTGGCCACCGGCAGCTGACAAGGTGGACCAGCACTCAGAGGAGCACTGGCCCGGGGGTTTAAATAAAGATGACCCTTGAGCCGGCCGACTCAAGGGAAAGAAAAGGCTAGGGGGCGAATGGTAAAACCAATGTTGGGCCTTGCTGGAGGAGTTTTATTCAAGGCGAACTGTCAAGGGGTTCCCATTATACCCAACCGCGTAAGGAACGCAAAATCCGGGAACATAACACCGATATGACGGAAACTAGGGCGGCAAGAGTGGAACAAAACACCAGGCATAAGGCCGAGCCTTCCACCCTTTGCCAAGTATATAGATGCATTAATTAAATAAGAGATATGGTGATATCCCCACAAGTAAACATGTTCCAACAAGGAACAACATCTCCATGTTCCAACAAGGAACAAACTTCAATCTTCACCTGCAACTAACAACACTGTAAGAGGGGCTGAGCAAAGCGGTAACATAGCCAAACAACGGTTTGCTAGGACAAGGTGGGTTAGTGGCTTGGTTCAACAATATGGGAGGCATGATAAGCAAGTGGTAGGTATCGCAGCATAGGCATAGCAAAAGAGCGAGCAACTAAGCAAGCAAAGATAGAAGTGATTTCGAGGGTATGATCATCTTGCCTGAAATCCCGCAAGGAAGAAGAATGAGTCCATGAAGAAGGCAAACGCGCGGGGTCCTCCGCGGGTGGCGGCGGCGGTGGTTGGGCCCCGCGGGCCTGCGATGGGCCTGCAGGGCCGGCGTGGTGAAGGGAGAGGAGAGAGAGGGTGAGGCGCTGAGGTGGCGATGGCCGGTTGGCTGCGGTGGCGTGGAGGGCAACGTGGCGGCCTCTGGTTGGTTAGAGTGAGGTGGAGGCTGGACGTGTCCGGCGGGCGCGGACATGTCCGGCGGCGGAGTGGGAAGACGCTAGGGTTTTGGACTGCGCAAAAAATCGGGGAGAGCCACATATTTATAGGTAGAGGGAGCTAGGAGAGTCCAAATGAGGTGCGGTTTTCGGCCACGCGATCGTGATCGAACGACCGAGATGATGGAGGACGTTTAGGTGGGTTTTGGGCCACTTTGGAAGGGTGTTGGGATGCAGCACACATGAGGCCTTCTCGGTCCCTCGGTTAACCGTTGGAGTATCAAACGAAGTCCAACTGGTACGAAACTTGACATGCAGTCTACGGTAGTAAACCAAGGCCACATGACAAGTCTCGGTCCAATCCGGAAATGTTTAATGCCCACACACGAAAAAGAAGGTAGAAAGGGACACCGGGTGACATAGGAGCGCCGGATTGCAAAACGGACAACGGGGAAAAAGCTCGGATGCATGAGACGAACATGTATGCAAAATGAAATGCACATGATGACATGATATGCAATGCAAGACACGCAAGCAATGATAAGGCAACAACAGCGAATAACTGGACGACACCTGGCACAACGGTCTCGGGGCGTCACATTTATGTACCCAACAATATTAAATGTTGATTAACATGGCAAGGGGTGAAGCTCAACAAAACTACCTATCTAGGCAAGTTTAAATGAGGCAGGAACAACAAACAACAAGTCCGGAAAAGTCCTCATGTGCATGTTAATGGAATTGGTGCTGTTCTGCCCTAAACACAATTTTAGGGTTATTAAACATGCAAAGAAAGTGAACCATGGTAAACTAGGCATTTTTCCCACCCCATTTACATATAAAGTTCATTAAATTCCGAGTTACGGTTATTTAGTTATGAATTAAAGCATTTTAACATGACATAGGAGCAAATTTAATCAAAAAGCATTTTAAACATTTCAAACATAGATGAAAGTTGGATATTATGAAACTAGACAAAATTCTAAGCAAGTTTAATATATAATTTATTTAGATCCGATGCACGGTTAATTAGTTATTAGATGCATGAAGTCTAGGGGGTTTTCCGCAAAAACTGCTGTCTCTGGAATATTATCTAAATTGTCCACTAAAAAATAGGAGTTGGGCCGAAATTGGCTGGCCCAACCATGCACAGTGGGGGTTAGGGCGGCTGCTCACAGTGGGTTGGCTTCGCGCGAATGGGCCGGCAGCTTGCGACCGGGAAGTCAACGCGGGCGCTCGTCGTCCTCGTCCCCGCGTGCTCACATAGAAGGAGGGGAGGCGGTGGGCGATGCAGGGGAAGCATAGGCGCGGCGGTCTCGAGCGGCAGCGGGCTCTAGAGAAGGCCGGCGAGGTGCAGACGGGGCGGATCCGGCGCGGCTCGGGTCCTAGTGGCCGGAGCCGGAGGTGGCCGGCGACATTCAGGGCAGTCGCCACAAGCTGCAGGGGAGTGGGACGCGTCCATGGCAGGGAACGGCGATGGGGCATCACGAGGAGCGGGACGAGGCGCTGGTCGTCGTCATCGGGCTCGATCCCGCCTGGATCGAAACGACGGCTACAGCGGGCGATGGCGCTCGATGATGCAGGGAAGACAAAGGAGCTCATTTCCTGACGAAGCAAAGGAAAACAGCGGCAGCGGCGGAACTTGGCACGGCGACTCGTGCAACAGGGAATGCGCGAAGGAAGGCAAGGGCTTGGCGGGACGCTCGCCGGCGACCTTGAGGACGAGCAGGCGCCGCGGCTCCAGAGCATGGCGGGGCGGCGAGGTTTGGCGTACTCGGCGACGCAAGGATGGCGCAGATGCAGATAGCAGAGACGAGCGGGAAGACGAGCGCGGGGTTGAGCGCTGTAGCGTGGCGCTCGTCTCCTGTGCGGCTCGGGCATGAGGGGGTCAGGCGGTCGAGGAAGCAGGGGCCCGTCCGGGTGGCCTGAAGATCGAGATTGCCATCGGGTTCTGGCATCCATGGCGGTTTCCTTAACAGAGAAACAAGAGGGAGTTGAGTAGGGACCCAGAGAAGAAAAGAAAAAGAATAGGGGCAGCGCACGAGGGACTGGCCTGGTGGTTGCCAGCGGCGGCGTTCGTCGACGGACGGCGAGGCGAGGAGGGGGCCAGGGACGAGGCATCGCTCGGGCAGGGGAAGGAGGGGCGCTGCGGGATTCGAGCGATTGCGATGTGGTGGTTGCCTCACTTGGGAAAACGAGGTAGAGTGGGTGGATCTGGATCCCGAGGAAGATAGTGGCGGTGGGTAGGAGGATCCCTAGAAATTAGGTGGGTTGTCTAGATATATATAGTAGGTAGGTGAAAGCAGAGGGATTTAGATCATCGGATCGAAATCCGACGAACAAGAATAAATATGCTGAAGAGTCCAATAAATAAAACAATGATATTTTGTAGATGTTTGGGGATGATCCGGACCCGTTGGTAACAACAGAGCGGGTCGGGTTCGGGACAGTCTCGGACGCGCACGTGAGGGGTTCGATGCACTGTGCCGAGAGGGTTTCGGGGTCTGACGGTTGTCAGAGGACTGTGCAGGAAGCTTTGGACTGAGAGAAGAGAAGAGAGAGAGAGACCCGGCAACTGTTTCCGGAGACCGAAAATGTCTGACGTTTGACCGACTATAATGTCGCTATAGTTATCCGTTGGGCTATCAAACGAACGCCAAATGCGATGAAACTTGGCAGGCGGCCTACCTACAACATAACAACACCACGTGCCAACTTTCAACCCATTCCGAGAACATTTTTCGGCCACTTTTACAATACTATTTCGGACATGCCGCGGGCGCGTGCAAGTGTGTCTGGACTCAGAACGGACAACGGACGGAACTGGGAAACCCGGACGGATGCAAGTTTTGGAAACATGATGTTGCAATGCACATGATGACATGACAAGAATGCAACACGCAAACAAATGACATGGCAACGACGGCGAATAACTGGAAGACACCTGGCGCATCGGTCTCGGGGTGTTACAACACTCCACCACTACGAGAGGATCTCATCCCGAGATCTAGAATGGCACCGGAGAGAAGAAGGAAGAGGAAGAGGAAGAGGTAAAACTAAGTTGCTTCTTTGACAAACAAGTGAAGCCAAAGAACCTTGAAAAGGTTGAGCAAAATGAAAGAAAGAAAGCAACGGATAAGAACAAAGTTGAAAGCACTTCGTTAAGAAAGAGGAATAAGAAAGAACTGATTCGGGTAGCACTTCGGTTGAAAGGATATGCAAGGCTTGATAATATGAAAGAACTTGAGCAAAAGGGCACAACACTCCGGTTAATTGGATAAGCACGAAAAGAACAAGGTCCTGACAAGAACAAGAATAAGGGTTGAAGAGAGCCACAACACAAAGCCTCCAGAAGGAAAAGAGAGAAATGGAATGGAATGAACGGAGGAGAAAGTTCGAACGGAGTTGTTGGAAAACCAACAACGAAAAGATAAGCTTGTAGTGGGCTTATGGAGAACCTCTCAAAACTTAAGGTGAAACTCTGGCACTAATGAAAACGATAGATTGGATTGATATCAAAAGGAGTCGATAACTTATATCACCGGGAGGATAAATGAAGAACTTGGGTCATTTATAAGCACCATAAATAGCAACCATCCTTAGGGAAAGCTTTAGGTGAAATATAACCCAAGATAACTCCAACAAAGCGATTGATGGATTGAGAAGAGCTCATGCTCGAAGAAATTGGTGGGTTTAACTATCTCATTCTTGACAATTGTTGTATCATAAAACACGAACTCAAATTGTCAAGAGTGACATAATACCACCTCTGATGATACGGTAGAAAGAATTGCACTCCGGATTGCAAAGTGAAGAATGATTGAGCTCCTCTGAAAAGAATCTCAATGAACACTTCGAAAAGGAATTAAATCTTAGATGAACCATCATGTAGAACCTCCATGAAGAACTCCGGTAACAAAAGAATGATCAATCGAAATGAAAGAGAAATTGAAAAAACACACGGTGATGACTTGCAATGAATAGATGGATTTACTCGATGAACCTCTGGAAAGCAAGAATTGAATTTACTTGAATAAACAAGAATAAGAATTACATTATGCTTAACCTTCACCAATTTAGATTGATGACAAGCAACGGATCGCATACAACTTATTCTCGAAGAAAGGATTAGGATAGATATGGCGCCAACTTGAGAAGGTCTTCAACGAACCACCGGTGGAACTGAAACAACGGATAAATTGGTATGATAAAGAAGAAAGAGAAGTCTTAAACGAACCACCGTAAGGATTGAAAAAGAACGAATAAAAGATAACGAAACACCGGGAAGAATTTGCAAATGAATGAAGATGCTTGAGAGAATTTAGATACATGAGAATGAAGAGATCATGAATTGATTAGAGAATATTTGAATGATGCACCGGTAATATTTGGAGAATGATAGCTGAAAGATGAGAATGAATAATGTTTGAAAAGATGTCCTTCGGAGGAAAAAAAGGGAACAACTCATGAAATGCTCCGGGTGGGTGAAAGAATTCTCACAATCAAAACCCATTATGAGAGGATAGCATAAAGCTAGAGCCATAAATCTTGAAGAGAAAGGAGCAAGATTTAGAGGAAAATCTTCTTCGGTCTTCAAATGTTCAGAATGACAATGAGAACACCACCAAGAATTGTTGAGGCACTCCGGAATGAAGAATGGAAAAGGTTGAGCCAACAATGAAAATAAATTGAGAGAACTTGGAGGAAAACACATTTGACCGATGATAAATCATACTTACGTCAAACGTTGACAAGAATTTAGGATAGCTCCGGGAAAATAAAGAAGAGTCAGGTAAGATCCTGGGAAAAGACCTGTTGGTTAAGGCCCACTCAAAAGATACACCATTGAACGATTTAAAAGAAAGATTGCACCGGTTGAATTAAATGGCTTGAATTGAGATAACAACCTCGAAATAGGTTGGACGGATCTTGAATGACAAGACAAGCCTATTGAGATATCTTGAGCACTCCGGAACAGTAGAATAGCAAGCGGGGAAGATTAAGAGGTGCACCGGCATAAGAACACATTTGAAACGAGGAAAAGGATGTGATCAACACCAAAAGCTTGAATTGAATCCACCAGAGAAGAAAATGAGTGACGAGAGACGAACTTGAAGCTTCGTTAACATCTTCCTGAGAATCAACGGATAAAGACATTGACGGAAAAGAATGGAGAGATTTCCCATCAATAAAAGGATACTTTAATAAGAAATTTGAGTCCTTGAAGAAAAAGGGTGGGAGGGTGGGAAAAACAAAGGCAACTTGGAGACGAATGAAACAAGCACCGTTGAGAAGAATCGATACCAGATCTTGCGGATGTTGCAAATGGGCGAATCCGCTTGAAGAGAAGCACACCGGTTGAAAAGGGTTGGCAAGACAATCTCGATGACCAAAAAGGATTGGTAATCACATCGGAGTATGAGAACGCCGCTTAGGAACAGGTATGGAATCAACATTTGACTTCGAAGCAACTCGAATACCACAACTCAAAATCAAAACGAAGGATTGGCTTGCAGAATAAGCCGGAACAAACATATGATAGAGATTTCGTCCGAAGTTTTCGTGGTGGGGCCTACACGGGCTCGATCATACAGCACCATCATGTACAAGGCAGTGCACATGACATACGAAGCGTCCCTGAGTCGGCATAGCCAATGACTCTTTAAGACACAACGAGACCACTGTAAAACCGACCGTGAATAGGCGGACCACTAGACATCGAACCCCAATTTCGTATCATACATCTGTCGGAAAGATATCCTAAGAGCTACTTGAATTCCCACTTATAAACTCCCGAAATTTTCCGGTTATGCAATCAGGTGTTGGGGATACAGGGGAAGCATAATATCTCACCCAAACTAGCAAATCCTACATCCAGCTATATCCATCCTTCAACACATAACCAAGAAACCTTCAGAAATCGTCTACCTCAACCTTCGAAAAGCATCCGTTATACGAGTTATGGCAATACTCCCAAACTCCCGCCCCAGTACTGGGTGGCGTCAAGGTTATCTCACCAACAACTGCATAAAAGAGATTTTCAATGTCGACGAAACTAAACTCAGGTATTCCAGAACTGCAACGATAAAATTGTGACGACAACACCTCGGAGCTCAACTCCCCGGGACGCTGCCACAACCCCTAAATGACAGGAGGCACCAAGAACAATGTTCTCGTCACAAAACCATCGGAACGATTCCAAGATACCCGCGTGATACTAAAAAAATTAGTGAAATTTGAGAAGAGAAGAGTCAAAACTCTATGTCAGGATGCCTCACCAGAGCGACGAAGGGACTGAGGAGTAAAAAGAATTCCTAACTCTTTGATATATATAATCCTAAATGACTCAAAACATTTTCCTAGACTCAACAACGCTAGCTATTCGATCAAGCAGGGGGGCTCCTAAGGTCGGGGAAGGCTCTGATACCAACTTGTAACGCCCTCGATGCGGCTGTATCTCTCACATGTCGAAGCATGACTTAGAGGCATAACCGCATTGAAAGCAATGTCGCAAGTGAGGTAATCTTCACAAACAACCCATGTAATACAATAAGGGAAAAGATACATAGTTGGCTTACAATCGCCACTTCACACAAATACATGAATAAAGCATTACATCATCCAAATACAATCAGGGCCCAACTATGGAGCCAAAATAAAAGAAGACTACCCCAAATGCTACACAGATCCCCGATCGACCCCAACTGGGCTCCACTACTGATCAACTAGAATGAAACAACACAAAGGGCAAGATCTTCACCGAGCTCCTCCTTGAGCTTGGTTGCGTCATCTACACGGTTCAACGGCACCTGCAAGCTGGTTTTGGGAGTATCTGTGAGCCACGGGGACTCAGCAATCTCGCACCCTCGCGATCAAGACTATTTAAGCTTATGGGTAAGGTAAAGGTATGAGGTGGAGCTGCAGCAAGCGACTAGCATATATGGTGGCTAACATACGCAAATGAGAGCAAGAAGAGAAGGAAAAAGCACGGTCGAACAACTATGATCAAGAAGTGATCCTGGAACAACCTACGTCAAGCATTACTCCAACACCGTGTTCACTTCCCGGACCCCGCCGAGAAGAGACCATCACGGTAACCCACGCGGTTGATGTATTTTAATTAAGGTCAACTTCAGGTTTTCTACAACCGGACATTAACAAATTCCCATCTGCCCATAACCGCGGGCACGCTTTCGAAAGATCATATCCCTGCAGGGGTGTCCCAACTTAGACCATCACAAGCTCTCATGGTCAACGAAGGATATTCCTTCTAGCAGGAAGACCCGATCAGGCTCGAAATCCCGGTTACAAGACATTTCGACAGGTAAAACAAGACCAGCAAGACCGCCCGATGCGCCGACATCCTGATAGGAGCTGCACATATCTCGTTCTCAGGGCAACACCGGATAAGCGCTCCGTACAACTAAAATCAGCCCTCAAGTTTCCCTGAGGTGGCGCTGCAAAGGACTCTAGTTCGGACCAACACTTAGACAAGCACTGGCCTGGGGGGGTTAAAATAAAGATGACCCTCGGGATGCGCAACTCCCAAGGGAAAAAGGCTAGGTGGCGAATGGTAAAACCAAGGTTGGGCCTTGCTGGAGGAGTTTTATTCAAGGCGAACTGTCAAGGGGTTCCCATTATTACCCAACCGCGTAAGGAACGCAAAATCCGGGAACATAACACCGATATGACGGAACTAGGACGACAAGAGTGGAACAAAACACCAGGCATAAGGCCGAGCATTCCACCCTTTACCAAGTATATAGATGCATTAATTAAATAAGATATATTGTGATATCCCAACAAGTAAACATGTTCCAACAAGGAACAACATTTTCCATGTTCCAACAAGGAACAAACTTGAATCTTCACCTGCAACTAATAACGCTATAAGAGGGGCTGAGCAAAGCGGTAACATAGCCAGACAACGGTTTGCTAGGACAAGGTGGGTTAGAGGCTTGGTTCAACAATATAGGAGGCATGATAAGCAAGTGGTAGGTATCGCAGCATAGTCATAGCAAAAGAGCGAGCAACTAGCAAGCAAAGATAGAAGTGATTTTGAGGGTATGGTCATCTTGCCTGATATCCTGCAAGGAAGAAGAACGAGTCCATGAAGAAGACAAATGGACATAGATGAACGGGTCCTCACAAACGCGACGTTACCGGAACCAACACGAAGAAGCAAACACCAAAAAGAAGCACACAACATAGTAAACAACCAACACATGAACATGGTATGATATGCGGGATGCGGTATGCGATGCATATGCATGATTTGACAAGGAATGAATGAACCTGGCCTCAACTTGGGAATCCAAGTGTGCCACTGGAAAGGTGAGGTGGAATCGCTTGAAAACGATATAAAGAACGCCGGAATCAGAGTCACGGTTTGGAAATGGCAAGCAATTCAAATATGGCACCGGTCTGTGATATACAACAAGTAGCCATCTAAATGCAATAAGATGAACATGCTACAGCACTCAAACATGACAACAAAATACATGGCAGGGATCCATACATGATGCTTGACAAAAGAGGAACACTGAGCTACGGCCAATTCATCCATTAACAGGTTCAAACAAGCATGGCAAAAATGCATTTGGCAAACAGATTTCAGACTTAGTGAAATTAACACTTGTCTGGAATTTCAGATCAGGTAGCACACTTTGAAGCTTGAAAACTATATGCTACAGGAACTGAACATGTCAAAGTAAAGCATGGCATGGAGCTACTCAAAGAGCTTAACAAAAGTCCCGTAATGACCTTGAGCCAAAAGGGATCAGAAAATACAATTGCAAGCATGTGAACATGGCAAAAACATAATCAAGTTATAGACTTAGAGAAAAACTGGAACATGCAAATATGATAGCGCGTAGGCATGTTTGCGAGCTCGATGCACTCACTATAGAGAAAGGCACGACAAACTAAGCATACACCCATCAAGAATAAACATTTTACAAGCTAGACATGGCAAGAACAATAGCATAGCATGCACGGATCAACTAGAACATCCTCGGCAAAATCGCTAACAAGTAGACAATCTGCCCAGATTCACGAAATAGCAAAAGTAGAGCTCGATTGACTCAAGCTAGGGTGCTCCAAAATTACAAACAAAGACTTGGATGGATAGGGCACTACAAGATTAACAAATCATCCTTCAGGTTTTCTACAACCGGACGTTAACAAATTCCCATCTGCCCATAACCGCGGGCACGGCTTTCAAAAGTTCAAATCCCTGCAGGGTGTCCCAACTTAGCCCATCACAAGCTCTCACGGTCAACGAAGGATAAACCTTCTCCCGAGACATTCCGATCAGACTCGGTATCCCGGTTCTACAAGACAACTTCGACAAAGATAAAACAAGTCCAGCAACACCGCCCGAATGTGCCGACAAATCCCGATAGGAGCTGCACATATCTCGTTCTCAGGGCACACTCAGATGAGACATCCTACGAGTAAAACCAAACCTCAAGTTGCCCCGAGGTGGCCCCGCAGTCTGCTCGGTCGGACCAACACTCAGAGGAGCACTGGCTCAGGGGGGTTTAAATAATATGACCCTTGAGTCTGCAGAACCTAAGGGAAATAAAAGGCTAGCTGGCAAATGGTAAAACCAAGGTTGGGCATTGCTGGAGGAGTTTTATTCAAGGCGAACTGTCAAGGGGTTCCCATGATAGGCCAACCGTGTAAGGAATGCAAAATCCGGGAACATAACACCGATATGACGGAAACTAGGGCGGCAAGAGTGGAACAAAACACCAGGCATAAGGCCGAGCCTTCCACCCTTTACCAAGTATATAGATGCATTAATTTAAATAAGAGATATTGTGATATCCCAACAAGTAAACATGTTCCAACAAGGAACAACATCTCAATGTTCCAACAAGGAACAAGCTTCAATCTTCACCTGCAACTAACAATGCTATAAGAGGGGCTGAGCAAAGCGGTAACATAGCCAAACAACGGTTTGCTAGGACAAGGTGGGTTAGAGGCTTGGTTTAACAACATGGGAGGCATGATAAGCAAGTGGTAGGTATCGCAGCATAGGCATAGCAAAAGAGCGAGCATCTAGCAAGCAAAGATAGAAGTGATTTCGAGGGTATGGTCATCTTGCCTGAGATCCCGCAAGGAAGAAGAACAAGTCCATGAAGAAGACAAAGCGGACGTAGTCGAACCAAAACTCACCACTCCGGAACGAAACCGAAGCTAACGCGAGGAGCAACCCGGAAAGAAGCAAACAACATAGTAAACAACCAACACATGAACATGGCATGATGCACAACCAAGTATGATGCATGTCCGGTTTAATGAAGCATGTCATGGCAAAAGTGCATAAGCAATCCTACAAATTAAGTGGAGCTCAATATGCAACGGTGCATATTGACACCACGACAAGTTATTTAGTTTGATCTCGTTTATGTACCCAACAATATTAAATGTTGATTAACCTGGAAAGGGGTGAAGCACAACAAAACTACCTATCTAGGCAAGTTTAAATGAGGCCGGAACAACAAACAACAAGTCCGGAAAAGTCCTCATGTGCATGTTAATGGAATTGGTGCTGTTCTGCCCTAAACACAATTTTAGGGTTATTAAACATGCAAAGAAAGTGAACCATGGTAAACTAGGCATTTTTCCCACCCCATTTACATATAAAGTTTATTAAATTCTGAGTTACGGGTATTTAGTTATGAATTAAAGCATTTTAACATGACATAGGAGCAAATTTAATCAAAAAGCATTTTAAACATTTCAAACATAGATGAAAGTTGGATATTATGAAACTAGACAAAATTATAAGCAAGTTTAATATATAATTTATTTAGATCCGATGCACGGTAAATTAGTTATTAGATGCATGAAGTCTAGGGGGTTTTCCGCAAAAACTGCTATCTCTGGAATATTATCTAAATTGTCCACTGAAAAAATAGGAGTTGGGCCGAAACTGGCTGGCCCAACCGTGCATAGTGGGGGTTAGGGCGGCTGCTCACAGTGGGCTGGCTTCGCGTGAAAGGGCCGGGGAGGATGGGCCTTGAGGGAGGGACTCAGCGGGCTGGCAGCTTGCGACCGGGAAGTCAACGCGGGCGCTGGTCGTCCTCGTCCCCGCGTGCTCACGTAGAAGGAGGGGAGGCAGTGGCCGATGCAGGGGAAGCAGAGGCGCGGCGGTCTCGAGCGGCAGCGGGCTCTAGAGAAGGCCGACGAGGTGCAGGCGGGGCGGATCCGGCGCGGCTCGGGTCCCAGTGGCTGGAGCTGGAGGTGGCCGGCGATGTTCAGGGCGGTCGCCGCAAGTTGCAGGGGAGTGGGACGCGTCCATGGCAGGGAACGGCGACGGGGCATCGCGAGGAGCGGGACAAGGCGCTGGTCGTCGTCATCAGGCTCGATCCCGCCTGGATCGAAACGACGGCTACAGCGGGCGATGGCGCTCGACGACGCAGGGAAGACAAAGGATCTCGTGTCCTGACGAAGCAAAGGAAAACAGCGGCAGCGGCGGAACTTGGCACGGTGACTCATGCAACAGGGAATGCGCGAAGGAAGGCAAGGGCTTGGCGGGACGCTCGCCGGCGACCTTGAGGACGAGCAGGCGCCGCGGCTCTAGAGCATGGCGGGGCGGCGAGGTTCGGCGTACTCGGTGACGCAAGGGTGGCGCATATGCAGGCAGCAGAGACGAGCGGGAAGACGAGCACGGGGTCGAGCGCTGCAGCGGGGCGCTCGTCTCCTATGCGTCTCGGGCATGAGGGGGTCAGGTGGTCGAGGAAGCAGGGGCCCGTCCAGGTGGCCTGAAGATTTAGGCCGCCGTCGGGTTCGGGCATCCATGGCGGTTTCCTTAACAGAGAAACAAGAGGGAGTTGATTAGGGACGCGGAGAAGAAAAGAAAAGGAATAGGGGCAACGCACGAGGGACTGGCCTGGTGGTTGCCAGCGACGGCGTTCGTCGACGGACGGCGAGGCGAGGAGGGGGCCAGGGACGAGGCATCGCTCAGGCAGGGGAAGGAGGGGCGCTGCGGGATTCGAGCGGCTGCGATGTGGTGGTTGGCTCACTTGGGAAAACGAGGTAGAGTTGGTGGATCTGGATCCCGAGGAAGATAGTGGCGGCGGCTAGGAGGATCCCTAGAAATTAGGTGGGTTGTCTAGATATATATAGTAGGTAGGTGAAAGGAGAGGGATTTAGATCATCAGATCGAAATCTGACGGACGAGAATAAATATGCCAAAGAGTCCAATAAATAAAACGATGATATTTTATAGATGTTTGGGGATGATCCGGACCCGTTGGTAACAGTAGAGCGGGTCGGGTTCGGGACAGTCTCGGACGCGCACGTGAGGGGTTCGATGCACTGTGCCGAGAGGGTTTCGGGGTCTGACGGTTGTCAGCGGACTGTGCAGGAAGCTTTGGAATGAGAGAAGAGAAGACAGAGACCCGGCGACTGTTTCCGGAGACCGAAAACGTCCGACGTTTAACCGACTATAATGTTGCTATAGTTATCCGTTGGGCTATCAAACGAACCCCGAATGCGATGAAACTTGGCAGGCGGCCTACCTACGACATAACAACACCACATGCCAACTTTCAACCCATTCCGAGAACATTTTTCGGCCACTTTTACAATACTATTTCGGACATGCCGCGGGCGCGTGCAAGTGTGTCTGGACTCAGAACGGACAACGGACGGAACTGGGAAACCCGGACGGATGCAAGTTTTGAAAACATGATGTTGCAATGCACATGATGACATGACAAGAATGCAACACGCAAACAAATGACATGGCAACAACGGCGAATAACTGGAAGACACCTGGCGCATCGGTCTCGGGGCGTTACATGTCCTTCACATAGAAAACCTGCGCCACATCATTGGCTAGGACGACCGGTTCGTCAGTGTACCCAAGATTGTTCAGATCCATTGTTGTCATTCCGTATTGTGGGTCTACCTGTACCCCGCCTCCTGACAGGTTGACCCATTTGCACTTAAACAAAGGGACATTAAAATCATGTTCGTAGTCAAGTTCCCATATGTCCACTATGTAACCATAATATGTGTCATTTCCCTTGTTGGTTGCTGCATCAAAGCGAACACCGCTATTTTGGTTGGTGCTCTTTTGATCTTGGGAGATCGTGTAAAATGTATTCCCATTTATCTCGTATCCTTTATAAGTCAATACAGTCGAAGATGGTCCCTTGGACAACGAGTACAACTCATCACAAACAGTGTTGTCACCTCTGAGATGTGTTTCCAACCAATTGCCGAAAGTTCTGATGTGTTCACATGTAATCCAGTCGTCACACTACTCCGGGTGTTCGGAGCGCAGACTGCTCTTGTGTTCATCGACATACGGGGTCACCAAGGTAGAGTTCTGTAGAACTGTGTAGTGTGCTTGAGATCAAGAATGTCCGTCCCTACATATTATTTAGTCACCTCCAAGCGTGCATTTTCCAGTCAGTCCCCCCTCATACCACGATATAGGGAGACCTATCTTCTTAAGGCCAGGAATGAAGTCAACACAAAACCCAATGACATCCTCTGTTTGATGGCCCATGGAGATGCTTCCTTCTGGCCTAGCGCAGTTACGGACATATTTCTTTAGGACTCCCGTGAACCTCTCAAAGGGGAACATATTGTGTAGAAATACGGGGCCCAGAATGACAATCTCGTCGACTAGATGAACTAGGACGTGCATCATGATATTGAAGAAGGATGGTGGGAACACCAGCTCGAAACTGACAAGACATTGCGCCACATCACTCCTTAGCCTTGGTAAGATTTCTAGATCGATCACCTTCTGAGAGATTGCTATGTCTCGAGCTAGCGTTGGTTTTCCCCGAAGAGGAGGGGGTGATGCAGCACAGTAGCGTAAGTATTTCCCTCGGTTTTTGAGAACCAAGGTATCAATCCAGTAGGAGGTCACGCGCAAGTCCCTCGTACCTGCACAAAACGGTAGCAACTCGCAACCAACGCTTAGGGGTTGTCAATCCCTTCACGGTCACTTACGAGAGTGAGATCTGATAGAGATAATATTTTTGGTATTTTTGGTATAAAGATGCAAAGTGAAAAGTAAAAGCAAAACAAGTAAAATAAAGTAATGGAGATTGATATGATGAGAATAGACCCGGGGGCCATAGGTTTCACTAGTGGCTTCTCTCAAGAGCATAGATATTCTACGGTGGGTGAAACAATTACTGTTGAGCAATTGATAGAATTGAGCATAGTTATGAGGTTATCTAGGTATGATCATGTATATAGGCATCACGTCCGTGACAAGTAGACCGACTCCTGCCTGCATCTACTACTATTACTCCACTCATCGACCGCTATCCAGCATGCATCTAGAGTATTAAGTTAAAAATAGAGTAACGCCTTAAGCAAGATGACATGATGTAGAGGAATAAATTCATGCAATATGATAAATACCCCATCTTGTTATCCTCGATGGCAACAATACAATACGTGCCTTGCAACTCTTTTTGTCACTGAGTAAGGACACCGCGAACCCAAAGCTAAGCACTTCTCCCATTGCAAGAACTACCAATCTAGTTGGCCAAACCAAACGGATAATTCGAAGAGACTTGCAAAGATAACTCAATCATACATAAAAGAATTCAGAGAAGATTCAAATATTATTCATAGATAAGTTGGATCATAAACCCACAATTCATCGATCTCAACAAACACACCGCAAAAAGAAGATTACATCGAATAGATCTCCACGAGAGAGGGGGAGAACATTGTATTGAGATCCAAAAAGAGAGAAGAAGCCATCTAGCTACTAGCTATGGACCCGAAGGTCTGAAGTAAACTACTCACACTTCATTGGAAGGGCTATGGTGTTGATGTAGAAGCCCTCCGTGATGGATGCCCTCTCCGGCGAAGCTCCGGAACAGGCCCCAAGATGGGATCTCGTGGATACAGGAAGTTGCGGCAGTGGAATTAGGTTTTTGGCTCCCTCTGGTCTAATGGGGGTACGTAGGTATATATAGGAGGAAGGAGCACGTCGGTGGAGCTCCGAGGGGCCCACGAGGCAGGAGGGCGCGCCCAGGGGGGCGCCCTCCACCCTCGTGACCTCCCCGGAAACTTCTTGGAGTAGGGTCCAAGTCTCCTAGATCATGTTCAGTGAGAAGATCACGTTCCCGAAGGTTTCATTCCGTTGGACTCCGTTTGATATTCTGTTTCCTCGAAATACTGAAATAGGCAAAAAAACAGCAATTCTGGGCTGGGCCTCCGGTTAATAGGTTAGTCCCAAAAATAATATAAAAGTGGAAAATAAAGCCCAATATAGTCCAAAACAATAGATAAAGTAGCATGGAGCAATCAAAAATTATAGATACGTTGGAGACGTAGAGACGTATCAGAGATTGCATTGAGGAATGCACATAGCTTCAGGCTAATCGGACGTTTTACGGTAGAAGCCCCCTCAATGCAACCGGAAGCAGTTGCGTCATAATCACGTGGCAGTCATGATACTTTAGGTTCTGGAACTTTTTCTCTGGCATATTTATTATTCCCTTTATATTCGACGAGAAGCCAGACGGGACCTTCATACTGAGCAGGCATTCAAAGAATATTTGCTTCTCTTCTTTGGTAAGAGCGTAGCTGGCAGGACCTTCATACTGCTTTGGAGGCATGCCGTCTTTTTTGTGCAAACGTTGCAGGTCCTCCCGTCCCTCAGGTGTAACTTTTGTCTTCCCATACATGCCCAAGAAGCCTAGCAGGTTCACGCAAAGGTTCTTCGTCATGTGCATCACGTCGATTGAAGAGCGGACCTCTAGCTCTTTCCAGTAGGGTAGGTCCCAAAATACATATTTCTTCTTCCACATGGGTGTGTGTCCCTCAGCGTCATTCGGAACAGATAGTCCGCCGGGACCCTTTCCAAAGATTACGTGTAAATCATTGACCATAGCAAGTGCGTGATCACCGATACGCATGGCGGGCTTCTTCCGATGATCTACCTCGCCTTTGAAATGCTTGCCTTTCTTTCACATTGATGGTTGGTCGGAAGAAATCGACGATGGCCCAGATACACATTCTTCCTACATTTGTCCAGGTATATACTTTCGGTGTCAGCTAAATAGTGCGTGCATGCGTGGTATCCCTTGTTTGTCTGTCCTGAAAGGTTACTGAGAGCGGGCCAGTTGTGGATGGTTACAAACAGCAACACGTGCAGGTTAAATTCCTCATGCTTGTGCTCATCCCACACACGTACACCATTTCCATTCCACATCTGTAAAAGTTCTTCAACTAATGGTCTTAGGTACACATCAATGTCGTTGCCGGGTTGCTTAGGGCCTTGGATGAGAACTGGCATCATAATGAACTTTCGCTTCATGCACATCCAAGGAGGAAGGTTATACATACATAGAGTCATGGGCCAGGTGTTGTGATTGCTGCTCTGCTCCCCGAAAGGATTAATGCCATACATGCTTAAGCCAAACCATACGTTCCTCGGGTCACCTGCAAACTCAGACCAGTACTTTCTCTTGATTTTTCTCCACTGCGACCCGTCAGCGGGTGCTCTCAACTTCCCATCTTTCTTACGGTCCTCTCTGTGCCATCGCATCAACTTGGCATGCTCTTCATTTCTGAACAGACGTTTCAACCATGGTATTATAGGAGCATACCACATCACCTTCGCAGGAACCCTCTTCCTGGGGGGCTCGCCGTCAACATCACCAGGGTCATCTCGTCTGATCTTATACTACAATGCACCGCATACCGGGCATGCATTCAAATCCTTGTACGCACCGCGGTAGAGGATGCAGTCATTAGGGCATGCATGTATCTTCAGCACCTCCAATCCTAGAGGGCATACGACCTTCTTTGCTGCATACGTACTGTTTGACAATTCATTATTGTTTGGAAGCTTCTTCTTCAATATTTTCAGTAGCTTCTCAAATCCTTTATCACACATAGCATTCTCTGCCTTCCACTGCAGCAATTCCAGTACGCTACCGAGCTTCGTGTTGCCATCTTCGCAATTGGGGCACAACCTTTTTTGTGATCCTCTAACATGGGATCGAACTTCAGCTTCTCCTTTTGACTTTTGCACTGTGTCCTTGCATCAACAATGACCCGACGGAGATCATCATCATCGGGCACATCGTCTGGTTCCTCTTGATCTTCAGCAGCTTCCCCTGTTGCAGCATCACGGTATTCAGGGGGCACATAGTTTTCATCGTCATCTTCTTCTTCGTTGTCTTCCATCATAACCCCTATTTCTCCGTGCTTCGTCCAAACATTATAGTGTGGCATGAAACCCTTATAAAGCAGGTGGGTGTGAAGGATTTTCCGGTCAGAGTAAGACTTCATATTCCCACATATAGGGCATGGACAACACATAAAACCATTCTGCTTGTTTGCCTCAGCCATTTCGAGAAAATTATGCAGGCCCTTAATGTACTCGGAGGTGTGTCTGTCACTGTACATCCATTGTCGGTTCATCTGTGTGCATTATATATAATTATGTGTTTCAAAAGTAAGAAAATTAGACAAGTATCTATCTAAAGTAAGAGTTGTTTTTCTTTCAGAAAGAAGACAAGAACAAGAGGCTCACCACGGTGGTGCCGGCGACGAGATCAGCGCGGGCGATCGACGGTGGTGAAGGCGGGGATGGGACGTGACGGACCACTAAACCTATGCAAATCTCGGGGAAAATGGAGCTTGGAGATCGAGCTTCGAGAGAAGAAAACTTAACTAGCGTGGCTTGGGCATTTCATCGAACACCTCATGTGCATTGGAGGTGAGCTAGAGCACCCAAATGCCCTCCCCTCGCCGCCAGAAAAAACAGAGCACTGTGGAGTGCTCTGCTATGGCGAGGGGGTATATATAGGCAACTCATTTGTCCCGGTTCGTGACTGGAACCGGGACTAAAGCTCCCCCTTCTATCCCGGTTCTTGCCACAAACCGGGACCAATGTATGTGGGCCAGGAGCGAGGCCCATTGGTCCCGATTCGTGCCAGGAACCGGGAAAATGGATCCATACGAACCGGGACCAATGCCCATGAGGCCCCGGCCGGCCCCCTGGGCTCACGAACCGGGATGTATGCCCCCATGGGTCCCGGTTCGTGACTGAACCGGGACTAATGGGCTGGCCAGGCCCAAACCAAAGCCCTATTTTCTACTAGTGTCGGCTCCCTCCCTCAGGCGTTGTGGTGGCCCGTCCGGCGAGGCCCTGCCCCTGTTGCGCGGCACCTCACTATTGTCCACCCGGGAACGGGTTGGGGTCAAGCTGGTGGCAGATCTGGCATCACTTGCCCAGATCTGATCGATGGTAGTGGTTGCTGGCGCCAGTGTTCCATCCGGCGGCCCTGGAGGGTGGTGGTGGTGCGACGTGTTGCCTTGGCATTGGTGGGGAGGGCGGGTGCTGGTGCTCCCATCCGTGGTGGCGACGCTTGGCTGGGACTCTGCCTAGCTCGGGGTCGGCCGGATCCATGGTGGTATCACAAGGTGGAGCGGGTCTATGCAGGAGCTGACAATGCTAATGGTGCACCAGCATGCGGCACCGTGGTTCGGCAGGCAGCGCATGGTGATGCTGCCGACCACCTTCTTCGGGGTTTGTATCAACGGTGCGCGGGTTGTTGGGCGGGTGCCGGTGGTGCCGGCTGCATGCACAACAGGGAAAGTCCAGATCTTGGGTTTGTGCTCGGGCGGGTCAGATAGGGGGTCGGGGCGGATCGAAGCTTGTGCTTCGGGTAGGTGAGGTCAAACTTGACCAGGGTTTTGCTCGCGGGTGGTGCTCGTGCTCTCCTCGTGGGTAAGGTGGTCGATGGTGGCGGCCGTGGTATCGTTGCGTCGGTCCGTGCATTCACGTCGGTGACCACGGACAAGGCGTCGTGCGAGCTCGCTTGGGCCGAGGGCTTGGGGCTTGCTTGTCG